>NC_039266.1:15502608-15684620 GCF_003368295.1 Carassius auratus
CCCGGTCTACTTGCCTCTTTACAATAAAAATAGCTCTTAAATTAATTTACCCTGACATTAAATTTCAGCTGATGTGGTTTTAATCTTCTTTCCCTTAATGAGTGTTGTTCAAGGCTTGATGTGCAGATATTATTAGCTACAGAACAGATAAAGAAGATTGTGCAAACCCATGCTCATACACAACAGCAGCACATCTCTAATCTACCTTGTTCTTCTTCTTTCTTTCTTTCTTTCTCTCTCTTGAGGGAGGGGGGATCCAGCCTAACGGCAGATTTTAAATGTAGGTCACATGAACGTGACAGAAAGAGACAGGAATTCACCAGGTGCCAAGACAATCTCTGACCATCAGCTTATGGACCACTGATAAAAATGGTAAGTGACTGTCAGTGCCAGTTGAGGTTGATTCAACCCCCATGTTTCTCTTGACATTTCCTGGTTGCTTAGTGTTGCTCTCTCACATGCCTTACAGCATGGACCAAAAGATGGTGGTCTAGTATCAGTCTTTTAGTCCCGTCTGAGGTTATACACAAACTGGAAAGCATCTGCTGAATAAAAAATAAAAAAATAAAAAAACCTGACTAATTTTATCACCTGTTTTCATACCATTTTTAACTGAGCTTGTATTTTATGTTATGAGTTTCATTGGATTTGACTGAAAGTGTAACTGGGTTTCCTAGTCTGATAAAATGAAAACGTCTGCTCAGAATTTCTTAAGAAAAAAGTTGGGTATGCAGTCAGAAACTTTGGTAATTAGACAGTGCTTTTCTATCCTACATGCTCCTCTCCAGTGGGGAAAAGAGTCGGAGATCACTGAAAAGTTGAGGTTATGAAGGAATTTTTTTTTTACAAAATGATCTAGTTCTACACTAGTTTTTACCTGTGTTCATGTCCCAAGTACCAGTCTCCCTTTAAATATGTTGTTCAAGTATATATATTATATATATATATATATAATTATATATATATATATATATATATACCTATATATATCATATATATTATATATATATATACTGAACTATGACTACTTGATAAAAATATAAAAGTTTTACTATGTTTAGCGATAGTGTGTTACATTAAACAGGTATCTATTTCTGTAATCTGTCATTTAAGAGTTTTTCAAGATGATTCAAGTATTTGTGGGGTACAAACAGATTTGTGTCATCAGCAAAGAGTATTTTAAGAACATCACAGGAACAACGTACAAAATCGTTAATATAAATAACAAGTACGGTAAAAATATTTATAATGAGTAAAATGGTTGTGTTGAAGAAAATGACACCACAACTAAGGTAAAGTCACAAATACATAATTATTTGTAAATAACATTAAAATACATTATTGAACACATGATTTAGAACATAAAGTAAATATAAATAATATATAGCATTAATTTTAAAATAAAATCAATGAAGTCTACACATAAAATACATTTTAAATAACCCAGTGACAAAAATCTCCCTAGCTAGCAAGTTTTTTAGTCAATGTTTAATGTGTCCATTCATTAATTAATGAGAATTGACATCATTGTCACTCTTATTGCAAACATTTTCAACCGTTCATCACCTCAACACAAACATTCTCCGAGCGTTATTGATTATTCGTTTCCCTCATCAGGTCGTTCTGATCGGCAGGAAATGTTTCTTGGCTCAGTGGAAGAACACATTGATTTATTATTGTAGTGATTGTACTCGCTCTCTTTCTTTCTTTCAGAACATGGACAAGTTCCTCCGTCTTGCTTTGCAAAAAAACACACGTCGATGACATCTGGGGCCAGATCAACATATGGCCCCCGTGCCAATAGCTGAAGGACCCGATTAATTCTGAAAAACAGGAAGGTTAATGCTTCCCTTGAGCAAAACATTTAATGCTGATCAAAGTTCTTTAACTAACTTCTGAGATAATTCATCAAGCATTTGCATTGATAATTTCACTACATGGGCATGAGCTTATCAGCATAATCATTTACCATTTTTGGCATTAACCCCACACACGCACGTTCAGAGGCAAACTTGCTTTGTCTCAGCTTCTCTCCACAGTTTCTGTAGTCGTGCTTTGTTTTAATAGAGTCAGTCTGTAACAGGCTGCCAGCTCTTGCTCATTGATCCAGGCAAGCACATCTCCCAACTGTCTAAAGTACCCGGGCTTGCCACATTGATTGGAGCAAGCGAGCCTTCAGCAAGCAGGCGCCAGGCAGCCTCCTGAGGGAGATTCACACAATCACATGGACACACACACACACACACACACACAAAGATACGCCGCCTGTAATCTGCTTTTATGGGCTGTTTTCGAGTTATCAACAGGAGGGAATTTCAGAAACACAATGCAGAACACATGGCCCTAATTTCTGTGAGGACTAATGCTAATGTACTTACAGTTCAGTTCAGTGCATAGCAGGATGAAGTAAATGTGTTACTAAGCTATTTTTGTCATTTGTTTCTGAAGTATAAATGGAAACACAGGGGAACAGGATTATTTAAAAGTGTAAAAAAATTAACATTAATCGTCTGTTTGCACTTTTGGGCCTGTTGAATTTTAGAAATTATAATTCCTTAAAACATATTTTTTTAAACTAAGTAATTTATTTAAAAAATACCAATGTCTTACAGTGACTCAAGGATTCTTTCATTTTTTCAACACATAAATGTAACATTGGTAAATCATAATTATGACTTTATCAGATAAAAAGTTGAGATTATGTGGTAAAAATTCATAATTGTGACATAAGTCAAACACTTTTGAAATGAGCTAGTATTTAAATAACGTTGGCTTTTATGTCATAATGTTGACACTTTGTCATAAAAATTGTCTCATAATGTCATAACTGAGATCAAAAGTCATTATTATGACATGTTAAACATTTGAGTCAACTTTTGTCAATCTGTTTTTTTTTTTTTTTATAATAATAACTTACTATAACTTCTTTAATAATCCTAATTAGGATTAACAAAAGCATGACTTTTTATAACATGGTCAAAATGGCCATCCATACAAAATTTAGTTTTTGGTGGAAATTAAATTTCTAAAATATTTGGAGTAAAATGGCCTACTGCTTTGGTTTTTTAAGCACACAAACAACATTTTCATACTTTTTTGACAGCTTGATTAGAAATTATGTACAATAAAATATTGTGTTTACAAGTGTTGGTCATTGATTAAAAACTATTATTACATTTTTTATTACATTTTAAAATCAAGTGCCCTCTAGCAATAAATAACATCATTCTCGTTTGTCTGGTTTGTGGTCATCAAATTACCTTTGACTGTCTTTACCATTGTTACCAATTGAAAATGAATGAGTGACCACTGATCTATAATAATAATAATTTCATTCATAAATACAGGATTATCAACTAACATTACTTTATGAGACGAGATGAAAACCATCTCTAGGTTATGCATTTAGCCATGGGTGCCAGAGAGAACGAGACTCTGTGTCGAAATGCTATGGCAGCGCTTACAGCATGACGACTCTGAATCTCGTGTGTAATCAGTCCAATGGATGGGCAAGACATCTTAGGTGGGGTGATGTAGAGACTCGAAATGCCAAGGGAATGAGTATGTACACGCCAGCAGACTTACAAACCCCTGCCTATTGTGAAAGCTAGGGCAGAGGAGCCTGGAGCAAATATTGAGGCCATAGAACCTGACAAACTTTGCAGATGTCCTGCATGAAAACAGCCACACTTCTGGTAGAGTGAGCCTTGACCCCAAGGGCGAGGGGAGATCAGAGGACTCATAAGAAAGACAAATGGCATCCACCATCCACCGACTGAGGGTCTAATGTGTAGCAGGAAGACCTCTCTTGGGGGGACCATATGACACTAGGAGTTGGTCCGCCCTTCTCCACAGGGACGGATGGAACTTTAGAAAAACCCTTATGCCAGACTGGGTGCAAAGTCTAAATAAGAGGGGGCCATAGATAGAGGGCCTGCAAATGCCCAACTGTCTTAGAAATTGCCAGAAGAAAAGTTGCCTTTATAGTGAGATGTTGATCAGATATCTCCTCTATAGGCTCGAAAGGAGGTTTACAGAAAGCCTGTAGCACCATGGCTAGGTCCCACAGGGGAACACAGGATTGTACCGGAGGCCTCAGCCTCAGCTAACCGCAGAGTAAACATGTAACTAGGGGGTGCCTGCCCACAAGGTGGAGTGGGCCAACCCTGTGGAGAATCATTATTTTGATAACAAATGTAGAGAGTGCATTATTGTAGTGCGAAAGTACATTACTATAATGTGCAAGTGCGAATCTCTCCGCTTAAACGTGGATTTCATTTGCTCTTGCACAAAACTGGACGGGTCTGAGAGAGGAGGTCCCTCTTGATGGAAATCTCCCATGGAGAGCTGTCGAGGAGGGACACCAAGGCTCCTCAATGGCCTCCTTCCCCAAGAGAGTGTTTACTTCTTGTTTCATTACCAGAGCCTGCTCGGTGCCCACCAGATTGGAAAGAACCCCACAGAAACAAGGCAGTGGAGAACTGAACTGGATTCTGTAGCCTCTCTTTACAGTGTGCAGGACCCATTGAGACACATTTGGGAGAAGGTTCCACTCTGCTAAATAGTCTACTAAGGGAATACGTCTCTTGAGACTGACCTCTGATGGAATCAGACTGGCTAGCTCAATGCCCTGAAGTGATGGACCAGTAGGGGACAGTTGAACTAGCTGAACTAGCTGAACTAGGAACATCTGAAATGCTGCCACCTGTTTAGAAGCCTCCTGAAACCTGACGATGATGGAATTGATGGCGTCGCCGAACAGGCCTATATGCCCAAGCAGGGCATCCATGAGGAAGGCCCTGTGTCTCACTTTCATACCAGACAGGGTTAACCACAGGTGTCTATCCACCACCACCAGCACTGCCGTAGACCTGCCGATGACCGGAGGCGGGACTAAATATATGGGCTAAGAAAGGTCTTACCCATGACCCGACACCTCGGTGTGGAGATCGGGAAAGAAGGACAGGCTCCGGAGTGGAGTTAGCAGCATATGCAGCAAAAATCATTCACTAAGTCTGCTTTTTGGTGGTTCAGTCTGTTTCTTGGCAGGCCTTCGATATTTAACTTGGTCATGGCATGATTAACTACCTCCAATAGCTCCCTCTTCTGGGGAGGAAGAAACACGTGGGGTGTGCTTCTGATTCCTGAGAGCAGATCTAGTGGTTGAGGTCATGAGGAAGAAGAATGCGACTCACCTATCTCCATTCCCACCACCAGATCCATTTGCGATCCCCACAATTGCAGCTGGTGCTCTGCCTCAGCAGAAGCAGGGACAGCACTGCGAGGAAATCTGGTTAAGGGTCACTCCTCAAAGAGAGCCTTCTGGGAGCGTAGCATATGCAGTGGAAAATGCAGGTAGGGAGGAACACACAGCCTATAATGCTGCCTGCTCTAGCCCTTATGTATAACTTTTGCCTGAGGCATGATGGACAAACAACACTAAATAAGACTCACAAAGAGAGAGAACACACACAGAGCGCTTGCTGAATGACAGAAAGCTGCCGCTGTATCCACTGCAGGTGCTTTTAAGCTTCCCGGGCCCGGTTTCCCGATAACGCTCACTCTTAGCATGCTAAGAAGACCTCGAAAGATATATCTTACCAAAGTTGTTTATGTTCCTAAGTGTGTTCCCCGAAGTGTCCCTTAGGAAGCTTCTTAGCACGCTGCCTCTTACGTCCGACGTAACAAGAGCGCTGTCCAAAGTGAGGGTGCTGAATTAGTTGGCATCGATTGCTCATGAATCGATTTTCCTCTTCACGCGAAGGTGCAATACAGCGTTAAGAAAGACAACACGTTCTATGCAAATGAAATATTCCTCAAATTATTTTAGTATCATTTATTTTAACATATTTTAAGTTATCAGTAGAATATAGACTATAAATTTAATTATCAAATGGTCAGTAATTGTTCACACCATATGTTGTGACGGTTAGACTAACCGGGTATCCCTCGCTAATCATCCTTATCCCGTTGTGCCACTTGTGCCGCTTCTTGACATGGGTAAAAATTATATAATACACTTTTATATTAATGGTAAGGTACTTTACAATCACAATTGATTGGCAAGCAGCTGCAGTTACTTATGTTTAATGCGGTATTGATTGCAATTGGTTTATGTTTTTAATAAAAAGCAACCTATCTACAATGAACAGAGAGAGAGAGAGTTAGATACAAAATATGCTGGGGAAGCAACGTAAAAAAGGGCACCAAGCCTCTCGTCAGAGGAAGTTGAAGTTTTGCTGGACCTTGCCATGAGGTCAGATATCACACCCCTATGGTCCACTATAACCTGTACGTTCATGGCCGCGTATCCTTTCACGATATGTACGCCTGATCAATCACTGATGGATTGGCGATAGGGATATGTGCCATCCACCAGGGCTTAAAGCAAAATTCCGCCACGTTTGCCTGGCAAGCAAGATTACCCATTTATAGATCTTAGCCGTTTAGAGCCAAATTGTTTGCCAGATTTTAATTATCAAAAAATTTATTGTCAATTCGCTTTAATTATGAAAAAGCCTAGGCTAATTACCACCATATTAGTTCTGATACCACATAAAGTCAACTTCATAAATAGGCCTGTATCCATTGCGAACATAATTTATTATGAGTCTTAAAAAATAACATAAAATCATTGTTGAGCCATAACATTGTCAACATACCATAGTTCGACTTGTACTTTGCTGCGCTGGTTTCTAAAGACTGCTGTACAGTAGCATCTTGAGCTCAAACAACGCTAAGAGAGAGCTTACGAATGGTCCAGACCAACTTTACGAAAGTATGACTTACAGAAGATATACTTAGCGTATGAACGTGTCGGGAATCGTGCCACAAGGTTAAGAGAGAGGTTAAGGAATAGGTTAAGAACTACTTAGCGATAAGAACGTTTTGGGGAACCGGGCCCTGGTCTCTACGTCACCCTGCCCGTGATGTCTACTGCCCTACTTTTCCTGAAGCCTCTGAACAATAACTACTCTTCAGAAAACAAGATGGAGTGCACTCTTATCCAAAACATCTCCTGAAACTCGCTTTCAGATTGTGAATAAGAGACTAAAGACTAATTTTGGAGCAGGATGGTGCAAAACCTCAGCAACTCAATGCATTATTGATCATTTGTTTAATAGTTTTCAAGAGAAGATTTCAAAATGTAACCAAGATAAAGTCTTATACTTTAACATGGAATGGTAAAACATACCAGGTTTTGCATTTAAAAATGTTTGTATATATACATTTCCCTATGGCGGCTGAGGGAGCTCAACACGCTGCAACTTCTTAAACCACACGCAAACAGAAAAAGCACCAACAAATCAAGAAAATATTTTCATTAGTTTGACAGCAGGTGCTGCAAATTCTCACAACACAACCAAATCAATTTATTTTATTTGCAGGCGTTTTGTTGGTTGGTTGTGTTGTGAGTATTTGCAGCATTTGTGTTGTTAAACTGATTAAGTTGTTTTCTTAGTTTGCAGGTGTTTTTTCCATTTGCAGTGCGTTTCATTATTTGGTTGTGTTTTGTGCATTTGTAGCGCGTGTGTTGTCAAACTGATTAAATTGTTTTCTTAATTTGCAGGTGTTGTTTTCTATTTGCATCGTGTTTCTTTATTTGGTTGTGTTAGCATTTGCAGCGTGTGTGTTGTTAAATTGATTAAGTTGCTTTCCTAGTTTGCAGGTGTTTTTTTTCTATTTGCAGTGCGTTTGTTATTTGGTTGTGTTGTGAGAATTTGTAGCGCGTTTTGTCAAATTGATTAAGATGTTTTCTTAATTTGCAGTTGTTTATTTTTTTCTATTGTGCGTCATGTTTCTTTATTTGGTTGTGTTGTGAGTTTTTGCAGCATGTGTGTTTGACAAATTGATGAAGTTGTTTTCTTAATTTGCAGGGGTTTTTTTTCTATTTACAGCGCTTTGAGCTCTCTCAGCCACTGTATTTTCCCCTTATCAAAATCATTCTAAGTATTTTCTTAGCCTGTCGCAGCACTAAGACATCTGCATGAGTCTTTATATAAGTTTTTAGCCTGCCTTTTCAAGTCTTATCAACATAGTACATTAACCTTACATAACAGTCATCGAGGATCCAGTGGAAGACTGTCTGTCTGTGTGGCTCTTATTGCCAGTTTGCTTCTCTCTGTCGCAATAATTCCAGTAGTTTGTTCAAAGACCTCACAGATTTAATCAGGAACACAAAAGAGCATGAGTCACGGTGGTCAATTTATTATCAGACTGTGATCTAACAAAGCCCAGAGATTTCTTCTTCAAGCTTGGTTGAATTATGTGGTGGTATAGGTCTGTTCACTGTCCTGTCAAAGACAGGTTCTGATAACAATACAAACACTGAAATAGACCTAGTCTATATAGGCTACAGCATCATCCAAAAGCCTATATATAAATGCAAAATTGTGTGTTTTATGTGCAGCATCTAATTATTTTGTTTTGCAAATCCTTCTTATTTCAAGGTTTAAATTGAATTGTGAATTCCAGTTCTCCAATATCTCCAAAAAAAAGAAGATAAATAGATAAAAAGAAAGAATAACTTTTTTCCATTATATGACAGAAACAAAAAACAGAACTATGAGATGTAAAGAAAAAAAGTATTTTGAAAATTATTTCCAAACTTGCAATTTTACCTGTTTTATTTTACATTTAAAATGAAAACATTTTTACCGAAGAAATGTCACAGAGGACTCAGCAGGAGTGGGTACGTGATTCAGCTAAATCTGCTACACTATTCATTCAATAATTCACATTTCTTCTCCATTATTTTACAATGTTAATAGCCTATAGGCATTGTACTGTGATGAATGGATGTTTCTTGTTAGTAGAAAGAGTCTCTCTTTCGTCTCACTCTTTTAATACAGTCTACTATTGAGTCCAGAACAGGTTGCCATGACGATGGGTCTCTGCACACTACTAGATGACAGTGCACGCTTCAAGGAAAATTGTCTGACTCATGCTAAAGAAATGCCGGAACTGATGTGTTCAAACATAAACATGTGAGAAGGTCACCTTTAGTAAATGTGAAGTGTGAAATGGACGGTTATTTGAAGATATGAAGATGCTTAAAACTTGCTCTGTGTCCTGAGGTCTCTAGTCATTTAGAACATTTTCAGGTTTTTTTTTTTGTTTGTTTGTTTGTGTGTTTTTTTTTTTTTTTTTTTTTTTTTGCTGTACACTTACTTTATTAAATACACATTTCTAATACAGAAGAGGCATTCAAACCATACATTTTTTTTTGTTATTGGATAGTTCACCCAAAAATGAAAATGATGTTATAATTGCAACAAGTTGCTGGTAGTATGGATTACTTGAGAGTTATTGTGATGTTTTTATCAGGTGTTTGGACTCTCATTCTAACGGCACCCATTCCCTGCAAATGGTATGCAAGTGGTGTAATATAAATTTAATTTACTGAGTCAGACTGAGTCAGCTCTGTTTTAGTATAATTTAATAAAATCTTAATGACATTATAAAAATACCAACATTACTTTTTCTTGGTTTTTATTTCAGAGGATTTTCCTTGTCATAACAGCTGGATGAGTTGGTTGTGTTCTGTAGATTGTCAGTAGGAAGCCCTCAGATACACACACAGACTCATTGGTCAAGAGACACAGTGGCCCAATTTAGCTTGACTACATTCCAGCAGCTGGTTTTGGAGGGAAGTCCCACAGTGAGCTAATGCAGAGTGAATTATGGGTCACATTCACACATACAGTGAGTCACAACTAAAATGCAATTCATCTTCAGATCAAATATATACAAAACTGTTTGAGCTAGCAATTTTGAATGAAATGAAATGCTGACCTTTCCATCACACCTTTGTTTATATTTACATGTGATCTTTTTACCCATGTTATATTCCTGCATCAATATTTAATAAAACGTAATATTCTTTTCACATCATATTGTCCTTGTTTCTCCAAATCTGTTCAGATGAAGAAATAAACTCATCTTGGATGGCCTGAGGGTGAGTACACTTTCATTTTTGGGTGAACTATTCCGTTGAGAGACCTATCTCTTAGTCAATCTAGTGGGTAAGTAACAATATATTATCACTCTCTGCTATTCTCCAGACAGAATGTGTTTCAATTCCTCACATTTGGGTTATTTTGAACTCAGCTGTAATTCAGCAGTCACTGTTTAGATCTGTTCTGCTCTTTTTACTGCTTTCAGGAGAAGAACATCAAGTGATTTATTTTTAGCTTTGCATGGAGGACAAATAGACAAACCACGTCAGACATAGCTTACAATTGTATATTTAACACTGTGCAGTGTTACTAAGAATAGTATATGAATAATTTGAGTCTTGAGAAGGTTCTTTCTTTATCCCATAGTCTCTACCAGACTGACCTATTTATTAATTCATCTGAACTACACTGGAATAAAAATGAAGTGTATATAAATTTTTGTGGAGTATATAATCAAGGATGGATAATATAATATAATATAATATAATATAATATAATATAATATAATATAATATAATATAATATAATTTTTTTCATATGATTTTTTTATTTTATTCTAAATTACATTATATATCTGATATTCCAAATTCCCCTGTATTGTATTTAAGAATATTAAAGATGTAATGAAGTATAAGGTGGCAATGCAAGGTTTTCTAAGCATTTTCATAGACATGTTAAATTGTGTTTTAGTAACTTTTTCAATTAATGCTGATTCTTTAGAAATTCACTATAGTGAAGAATGAGAGTCAAGTACTGCTTGTGAAGGATCTAATCCTGCTAATGTTAAGGACATATACATCGGCTTACTTCTCTGCATACAGCTTCCCATTACTGGGATTCCTGTGGGATGGTCCCATAAAAGGATAATCCCACACTCTCGGATTATATAAAAATCTCAATTCATGAAACATCCATGTAAAGCTTCTTGTCACTGAAGAACAATGGCCTAGAATTTCATAGTTATGAACTGTAAACTTTTTGCTCTGGAGTCTCTAAGGATAAAAAGTGTGTGTTCCTGCTGAAGTATAAAAACAAACAAAAGATACCATAGATGTGCAGTATGACATATTTCAGTTTAACCCACAAACCTAAACTGGCTAATGTACAATTCAACACAATCTCACAAATGTTCAGTGACAAAATAATAATTAATTGTTAAATGCGGACTATTTATTCTGTGATATGAAGAACTGCATGGTTAGATATTTCCGAAAAAAATTCTGAAATATATCCAGTATTGTCAAAACAATTGACAAGGCAATCAAAATGTCCATCATATTGTTTATTAAATGTATGAAAATAGTAGTTGAATATAAAATAAATAAAATAATTATCTTAATATTTTTATAAAAAATATAACAAAGGTTATTAAAACATTTAATAAATTAATAAATGAAATATTAAAATAATCACATTAAAATATATCTAAAATAAAATGAGTGAATTAAATACAAATTTCCATAGTGGCACAGTGTTAGTATCATTGATATATTGTCATAATATTTTAAATTATATTTTATAAAGATTTTGTATTTCCTTTTTCTACTGTTATTTTGAAGTTGTAATTTTGTTGTTTTTGTCATTTTTATTCATTTTTTAATGTTCAAATTTTTTAATTACATTTATTAGATTTTATTTATTTAGTTGTAGATATTTTATTATTTTAAGTTAAACTAAAGCTGAAACAATATTTAAAATATTTTGTTTTAAGTTACAAATCTTTTTAATTTTAGTTAACTATAATAACCCTGTTTGAAACACAATTGTTAATATCACTGTATGTTCATGGAAAAGATACCCTAAGTAATCTATGATAACATGTTTATGTGTAATTAATACAGAAAAAAGTTATTTGAATTCTGTTTCAGGTTTACTTCCTTGAATGCACATGCTATCTGAGATTATGGGTGATAAAACAAAGATATGACATGAAAAACAGATTTTGTTTGCTTCAAAAATAAGACAGCCGGACCCTCCCTTCATCAAAAAAAAAAAAACCTTGTTTGCCTCTTTTTTGTTTTTCTGTCTCTCCTCATCTGACCTTTCTTATGTTCCTTGGATTTGCATTATCTGTTTTCACATACTCAGCAGCCTCTCTCCCATTCAGAATGCTGCCCTAAATATTCTCTAATATTCAATCTGAAATTCAAACTCACAATGACATGTTGGTGTGTGTGAGTCAGCAGAGAGGTGCGCACATGCAGATCGTTCCTGCAGCGAGCGCTGGGTGTCCTGCCTCCTGGAGCTCCTGTCGTGCTCTGATGCCTTTCCTCTGGATCTGTTGCAGAGAAACATCAAACGCAGCACCGTGCCGCAGCAGAGCACAAACTCTTCCGAGGCCTGCATTAATAAACCAGAAATCATTCATTTTTAATTATCTGCTGAAATGTAATTCGTGTCTGTTTTAGAGCTCGATAAGAAAAGGAGCTTGAGGGTTGTGTAGATTCTTCTGTGCTATTTGAGTCACTACTTCATGGCCCATTACACACCATTCGTTTGGGTCATCAAGAAAACTGATACAGCAAATAAAACTTTTGAACTGAAACTGAACCTTCTTGGGTCAGGATGGCTGTAAAACAGATGCTGAATAAAATGATGCATGAAATCACTGATGCAATCTTAAAGAAATGTTAATTTTAATCCATAGTGCAATTTTGGGGCCCTGATTCCAAAATATTAGTGTCTGTTTTGCACATAATATGATGTGCATTTCGAAGCATTTTTTTTATTTCAAAAACTATTTGTAAGATGAAGAAATAAAAAAGAAACTGCCACAAAGGCATGATTTCTATCTTCTATCCAGGTTTTTTTCAGCTACATCTGTGAGTATGCTTTGCAGTTGCTTTTGTTAATATTATTTATATTACTTCATTGTTGTCACCTACAGCAAAACAAATCTGAAAATGCTGAATTTTTAAAACTTTACTATAATGTAACACATCATAAATACTGATAAGTATCAACAAAAAGAAGTAATACATTGTCATAATAAGTAAACGGGGAAGTTAAAGCTCCTTGTAGATTTTTTATGAGTGAATAGACATAAGCTACTCCCACCACTGTATGTCTACAGTGACAGGTATGTATTACAACAAAGAGCGATATGAAATGGCTAAAATAGTCTAATAGATAACAAAGGCAACAAAATAAAGGCTACATTTTGTAATTTATTTGTAGATGTTAGCCAGCTGGCTAGCTAGCTTAATCTAATTAGAATACCCATACCTTTCATTTCAGTTTTGTGCATATGTACAGTGGAAAATGACATACTTTAACTTAATTATTTCATTTTGTGAATGTTTTATGAATGAATGCATGCATATTTGTCATTCAAAAGGAGAACCCGAAACAAAGACACGCCATACAAACTAGCCCGACCGTAGCTCGATATTGGCCCTACGATGGCAAATTGTAAGGGGAAGTCTTAGGGGGAAGTCATTGCCTGGTGGTTAGAGAGTCTTGGCAATACCATGACTAAGGTGCCCTTGAGCAAGGCACTGAACCCCCAACTGCTCCCCAAGCACCGCAGCATAAATGGCTGCCCACTGCTCCGGTTGTGTGTTTACGGTTTGTGTGTGTTCACTGTTGTGTGTGTGCACTTTGGATGGGTTAAATGCAGAGCATCAATTCTGAGTATGGGTCACCATACTTGGCTGTATGTCACTGTCACTCACTTAAATGGTGATCGTCGGCTTGGTGTGTTCCGGGCTTCAGGGAGTCATAATCCTCCCAGTTTTCATCCAAAATATCTTAAATTGTGTTCCGAAGATGAACAAAGCAGGTTTTATGGGTTTGGAATGACATGGGGGTAAGTGATTAATGACAACATTTTCATTTTGGGGTGGAGTATCCCTTTAATATATGGGTGTTGGAGCATGTCTGACCCCCCAAAAAACTTTCCTGCAGCGCAAAAGGCCTATGCCGCCTATGGTACGGCATGCCCTTTACTGGTTACAGGGCTGGTAGCCTAATAGTTTGATTGATTATTATTTTTGGTAGTGGAGTCACTTTTTACTATCCTACTCTTAAGAAACTTAACTTAAAAAAAAAATTGTTCCAACGAAAAAGATTTGTTCAACAACAATATTACCTGAAGTCCTGTAAGGTCATTTTCATTACAATCGATAACTGAGCTGTAGATAGCAACATTTGCTTTGTATGATGAAAAGCCCCCGGAGTTGAACATGTGGCAGCTTTGCAATAGACGACTAATTATTTTTAGTAATGTATTTTTATCTGCAAGTTTATTTAAACCAGCTGAAGGTTTGCATGTCTACTTGGCACTCGCAGACTGAGTTATGAAGCTTGTTTGCCGATTAGTTCTCATGCTGTCAGCTTGGCTGAGGGGGCAGCATTTCTGAAAACAACTGAATTGATCCCAGACCCAGTCAGTCTCATTCCTGCATTAAGAGCAACAGATACCTCTCATATTCACCAGATTAGATCTAAATTAAAGGACAGCCCACGACCTGCAGTTAATTATTTTTCTTCTTCACTCAGGATTGGTTGTTGCTAGTTATGTAGACTATGGAACTATATTCAGATTTTTCAGTTATTTGGGCAAAAAATGAAAGAAAACCCCATCATGAATGACTCATCTGAATTTATTTATTCATTCATTTGTAGAATGTAGAGACATGTGTGCACATTTTTTTGCTTCATAAATTGTTTAGAAGCTTGAAAAATATTTCATGCACAATAAACCATACACAAAATAATACAAAAACAAACAAATAAATAATCAACTGAGATGCTCAAAAAAATAAAAAAATAAAATAAACACTGATGTAATTACAGTGAGTGAGCTGTTGAGCATACTGTACTCTGAAATTATATTTCCTAACCATTTCATTATCAACAAAGGCATGATCACTTATTGCAACGGAAAGCATGGTAATGCTGATGCGTGAAACCTCTTCCCCAAAATAACATTCAGTCTGTCCTTTTTGATTATGTTTTATGCCTCTGTATGTACACATACCCTGTCTATTAATATCGTTCTGAGTAACAAATATTCAGATATAAAAAATACAAATATTGATTTCGGTAAAAACAAGCGTGCCTGGGTTTAAAATAGGTGGAAACACCCGCAATGGCACAAGAGAAAAGTTCATGCAAAGAGAACCGTATATATTAATCTATACACGACGACAAACAAATAAACAGTCATAGAAAAGACGCAATAAATCAAACAAGAAGTACTCCTTCTCATTTTCCCTCCATTGCTGATTCTTCAGATCTTCCTTGCTGGCGTTGAGTGGCTTTGTTGGCTATAAAATGTATTCTGGGCATGTTCAGTCAAGGATTGAAAATGGAATGGATGTAGATGTGGAGGAAGTGAATAAAACATGTAATCAGTCTTCCCTCGATTACATACATCATCCCATTTCCATGCAAGATAAAAATATAGCTTATTTCTCTGGAAAGACAGTCAAGTTGTGCATCAGGTGCTGAAACGGACAGCTCCCTTGAACGAGTAGCTCATAGTGTTACAGATGCCTATGAAACAAGGATGGGCGGGGGTGGGGGGGGGTCTGTTTGTTGATGTCGTGATGAAATCTCACACCCAGAACAATGGCATCTACGAGACAAGGGGCTAAATGACCAGAAATCTTGGGCAGCGTTCTTCACAGCAGCAGTTTGGGATGGGTTTCAGTTGGAGAATTGCCAGCATCTTCATTGCTTGCTACTTAAACCCATTGTCCAGAGTGGCTCTTCGTCCTTCGTCCTGTACTCGTACACTGAATCATCATCATCTTCACCTCTCGTTCACATGCACAGGCGACAAGTGCTTCAAACCGGTGATTAAAAGAAAAGGTTGACGAGGTATAATCGTTCAATTTTACACGCCGGGAGACGACTTGTCTGTCATCCCTTTGAGGACTTCGTCTATTCGGTCATCTTCAATCACCACTGCGGAGAGAAGACAGAGATGTTTAGTGGAGCTTTCAAATAATATGCATGAATGCAAGAAAAGTGGCATTTATCTATTTGTGTCTGCAAGAAAACGTGCTATTTAGAGCTGTTTTTAAATATACTATATAAAAGTATTTTAATGCTATATGCTATATATTTTAATGCCATGCTATAAAAACAAAATACTGTAACTGGTTAGCTGTAGGTTCCCTCATAAAATATTTCAACTAGAAATATAAATGTAAATTTATTGTAATATATTGTAAGAATAAATGTTAAATTAAATTTAAAACCAGTAAAAGTAAAAAAAAACATAATTCACAGTAAAAAATTTACATTTAATAAGACATGTATGTTTACTGTAAGGTATTATTAAAATGTTTTTATATAAATTTCATATTGCATTTTTAGATTAAAAAACATGCTCCATCAAATCTGATTATCTTTTTTTTATATCACATATTTTTATATCTCATATTTATGCTTTTGTATTATTTTAGTCTCATGTGTTTCCCTGATATGAATCTATGTCTGTGCTCTGTTTGTCATCTTTATTATCCATTATTACAGGTAAGTAGTTAAATTAACTCGCTTGATACTTACCGTTTTTTGCCCTGCCAATCTGTCCGAGTTTCGGTGGCCTTTTGGACTGTGATGTTCCGAAGAACGCGTTCGTGTCTTGCAGTCGACAGCTGAAGGAGAGCTGACTGACATCACTGTCCGCCCCGTAGCCGTTCATCTTCCCCTCGTTGTATGGTAGCACTTCGGACATGGCTATACTCAAGTTTCCAGCTTAGGTCGGATAAAAAAAGCGAATATTATTTGTAGGTAGTTTTCGATAATGTCTTTGTAGACTACTTCTTTTTACTCAGTGTCGGTACATACAGTCCAGCCTAAGACCCTGGAATGAATACGTGCAGGTCCGTCGGTTGTACCGGAGAGAGGAGGGATGCGTCCGCCTGCAGATGAGCTCTTGTGAGAAATACAGGGAGATCCCGAGACCATAAAGGAAACCCAGACGGCAAAGTGAAGTCATTCATCCGGGTTTGAAGGGGGAGGGAGTAGGACAAATAAATAAATAAATAAATAAATAAAGATGCGTGAGTGAAAGACAGTCGCTGCACAATAGCTTACAATAGTCAGGCGTTTTTACTAGTAGTCTGTTACTTACTTGTAGTCTGTTACTACAAAGTAATTAAAAACTATGTGTTATTTCTTAATTTAACTGTGTACGCCAATATACATTAGTCCCCTGCTTTTATTCCTTATTCCGCATCCCAACAGTTTCAAGTAGCTTGTTACTGATAAACAATTGAAAATTTGTGGTTCAGATGGCTATTTATTTTCACTATGTATTCCAGTTGTTGATGGCACCCAGTTTTACTGACTATTAGCCTAGTATTCATCAGCTCGTCAGCTTTTATGTAACAAGAATTTGGCAAAATTAAAATATAGGCTACGCAAATAACTTGAACTATGTAACCGGCAATGCTTATTAATTTTTTTAACAGTGAATTGAGACCTCACTGACCCCAAATTGTATATGCCAAAGCACTTAGTAAATATGGCTAATGGTGTAAAAAGCTTTTTGCTCAGGCGCCTAGTTAAAAACCTTGAGTTGTCGTTTGGCTCCCTCTGCTGGGTATTTCAAATCAATCAAGCAATATTTTATTACAGGCTAAAGTTACAAATAAAATAAAATAAAACAAATAATAAATAAACAAAAATAAAACAAGACAACAGGACACCATATACAACCAACAGCATCTACCACACATAATAAAAAGTTACAAAATGCAACAACACCAATGTCTCCACAGCTTTGACTGATACGATGTAGTACTAACCCTTATATTTTATAGACCCACAGTAATGTAATTTTTTTTAAATAATTTAGCTGGCAGATAAATTTATACATAAGATTTCGTAACAGTGCTTTAAAAGTGATTACTGATGCACTCAAACATTTCACTTGCACTATGCCATCTACTGTAGGCTCTTTAGTAAAATTCTCATTGCATCATTATAAGCTACTCGCAGCCTCTGTAAACTAGATGTTCTGTAGGAGAACCACAGATGAGCAGTATAAAGTGTTGTACAATATGCTTTAAAAAGTGACACCTTCACCTCATCTGAACAGAAACTAAACTTGCGTAAAAGTATATTCGCCTGCATATACATCATGTGTTGTCTTTCAATATCCCCATCGTCTGTCATGCATTCTGTGATGAAATGTCCAACGTATTTTAAGACTCTTATTAGACAACTTGAAGACTGGAAATGTTATACTTTTATCCTCCTTAGTTCTGCAAACCATAACCGCACTCTTATCAGGATTATATAGCATGTTCAGGACCTTAATCAGAACACATATTTAAAAGCTGTTGAAGACCAGCACTGCTAGGAAAAAACACCACAAGATCATCTGGATAATAATATGATTAACTAGAATATTCCCAATCATACACCCAGTTTTACAAGCATTCAAACATTTAGATTGATCATCCATGCAAAGATGACACAAAATTGGGGACAAAATCCCTCCTCGTCTCACGCCATTACTAAACCCAAAATGGGCAGAGACATCCTAGAACTTGAATAGTGGAAGTCTAATCCAATTGCCTGGAAGACTCAAGGTCAGTGTAAACACATACTGTTTTGTTGACAGGTGGCCTGCTATAGGATCACTACTGGAATGTAGTTGATACATTTTTAGACTAGTCATGTGGACAAAAGTGGAGAGTGGAGCAGTTGGCATCCCGCAGCTGATGAGGAGTGGTTTTGATTGACTTTTTTATTGAGATAAGAACTAGTGTTGGAAGATAACATATAGGCCTATATTTCTTGACCTCCTTGCTCACTCATTTTAGGCTGTTAAATATCGTTGAGAACCCACTACAGTCTCTTTAGTGCAGTTAGTCAACATTGGAGATTATGTGTGTGCTTTTTTCCTGTCTGTATTGATTCCACACCTGTCTGTGTCAGTCAAGGGAAAAGCTGCGCTGGAAAGCCTTAGACGGGCATGACAATAACAGTAATAGGAAGTCATACAACGGCATGAAATGATGAGAAGCTTTCTTCATCTTTTGACGGCGTCCTTGTTTTTCTTCTTTCTGCAAGGTAGGACAAGTTAAATTAACATCTAATAGTTTCATATTTAGAATGTGGAATTTTATGACCCTTAATCTGTCAGCTTTAGTTTTTTTTTTCATGTCTATATAGTAAAACAACTACTAAATGGTAAGTTACAGCACTTTAATTAAAGACTGTATGCTGAATGTGTTATATAAAAGATTGTTATTGAACCAGTAGATGATCATTGTTGTTTTTAATAATTGCATACCTCTGATATAGTTTTTTTGTAAGAGAACCACATCAATATAAGATATTTTCTTCATAAAAATGTGGCAAATACATATTTAGTAAAACATTCTGAAAGGTGAAAGTAGGACTAGTAGGACTGACTTTCACCATGTTTTGCAGAATGTTGGGGCCGGAATGAAGAGGAACGCCTTATCAACTACCTTTTTAAGGAACGGCGCTACAACAAAGAGCTTCGTCCGGTCCAAAATAAAGATGATACTGTAGATATTTACCTGGCGCTGACACTTTCCAATCTTATTTCCTTGGTGAGTAAATAATATTGCCACTATAAGCAGTTTTTGTACACAGAACAGAGGAGGTATTATATACCAGACATATGTGCCATTCCATATACTGTGATATAGGTCAAATAAATATTGTCTGATACTGTGCAAGTCTGTCTAACAAAGGTGTTTTTCCATGACAGAAAGAAGTTGATGAAACATTACTAACAAATGTGTGGATGGAGCATGTAAGTACATTATTTTAATTGTTCCATTGTGCCATGTATAATGTATATGTAATATATAATGAAATTCAATTAATATATATATATATATATATATATATATATATATATATAGATACTGTACATTATAAACTGTACATAATGCTATACACAGTATATGAATGCTGTATACAGTATATATGCTTTGATATTTATTTTATATATTGTATGTTTTTGTTCTCTCTTGACTGCTGTAGGGCTGGACTGATTATAGACTTGAGTGGAATGAAACAGAGTTTGATAACATTTCTGTCCTGCGCCTGCCACCAAGTATGGTGTGGTTACCAGAAATTGTTCTCGAAAACAAGTAGGCGCATTTCTCTGTCATGTTTTATTCCTCAATAGTTCTGTATTTTACATACTTTTTTAATTTTGTTGTTCTTTAAAATAGCAATGATGCCCAGTTCCAGGTGGCCTATTACTGCAATGTGTTGATCTATCCCAGTGGATATGTTTACTGGTTGCCTCCAGCTATATTTCGCAGCTCCTGCTCTATTAATGTCAACTACTTCCCTTTTGATTGGCAGAACTGTTCACTAAAGTTCAGGCACGTTTTTTTTTAAAATATTTTTTATGTCTATCGAAAGTATGAACTACTATATGAATTGCTTCATATATTTTATTGCCTAATGACCCCCACGGCACTCATTGTGTCTCAATCAGCTCATTAACTTACAACGCTAAAGAAATAAGCTTACATCTGAAAGAGGAGCAGGATGAGGATGGAAAGTCCTACAAGGTGGAATGGATCATTATTGATCCTGAGGGATTCACAGGTGAAATCTGACACAAAGATCTTTCTCTTTTTCTACGGTTATTTATATACAAAACCTATCTCTGGATCCGCTCTTGCAGAAAATGGTGAGTGGGAAATTGTTCACAAGCCTGCCAGGAAAAACACTTATAAAAACATCCCGATGGAAAGCAACAAGCACCAGGATATCACCTTTTACCTCATCATTAGACGTAAACCTCTGTTCTACATTGTGAATATTATCATTCCCTGCGTGCTCATCTCTTTCTTGGCCTCACTCGTCTACTACCTGCCTGCAGACAGTGAGTGATCCTGCAGTTTATGGTATTTTATGGCTCATAGACCCCATATTGTCACAGTATAACAGAAAGACAATGACAGTCAATACGTTTGTTACATATATAAGAATCCATATATAACATAGATCACAAATTGGTATGTCATTACATCTTTCTCCTGTTTCAGGTGGTGAGAAGATGACGTTATCCATCTCTGTGCTGCTGGCTCAGTCTGTGTTTCTGCTGCTGATTTCACAGCGTCTTCCTGAGACGTCTATGGCAGTTCCCTTAATCGTGAAGTATGCCATCATCAGATATATTGCTTGGGAATGTTGGGAAAGTATTGATTTAAAATAAAATAATAACAAAAGTATGCTAAAGTTATTTTTATATAAATTATATTTCTATTAATAACAGTAAAATAGTAATAAAATGAATGTTTTTGAACTTGGCAGGTATCTGATGTTTATCATGGTACTGGTCACTATAGTGGTATTGAATTGCGTAATTGTGCTCAACTTGCATTTCCGGACCCCCAGCACCCATGTCATGACAGAATGGACCAAAGAGGTCAGGCCCTCACTTGTCTGTGTGATAAAGTTTTGTTGTTGTTGTTGTTTGTTTTTTGAATGTGAACCCAACTGATAATCTCAGTCATGACAAACTTTGACTATTGTACCCAAAAATGGATGTTGTGTAATGGTAGCATATGCATAGAGATGCAAAAAACAAAAACAAAAAACAAGTATAATTTACAGTAAAAAAAATGATTGAGATTTGCTAAAGATTACATTTATTTTTTTTACCTATGCATTTACCAGATGATTTCATCCAAAGTGACATATAAAAGAGGAAGAAAAATAAAAGTATTGATTTATTTTTATTTATTACCCATTTAGCAGATGCTTTTATCCAAAGTGACCTATAAAAGAGAAACAAAAGCAATTTGTCAATGAAAATTTGCTGAAAATGTTCTCACCCTCAGGATGTCCGAATTTTAGATGCATTAATGTATAATATTAGAATAACATCAATGGATCCTTTCCAATGAATGGTTTCCATCAGAATGAGAATCTTAACATCTGATGAAAACATAATAGTTTATAAGAAATCCACACAAATCCAGTTGAAAAGAAACAAATCCAATTTCTTTGCTTCCTTCTAAAACATACAGGGTATATCCATAATACTGCTTTGTCCAGTGAAAAAGTTGCCTCATCTGAATCAGGTGAGACATATGCAGATAAGAATCATGTACAAGTGAAAACAGTCCAAAACTTTTTTTTATTTTATTTTTAAAATTTTGGTGGATTTTGATATAAGAGGATAACAGAGGATGGACATTTTCATGGGAGAAAGCGTTATTTGGGATTTTGTAGTGTAAAATTAAATAGTTTAAAGTTTTTATAGTAAAGTTAAAGTTAAAACGCTCTATGTTGGATTTGTTTCTTACAAACATATGGCTTTTTGCTTAACAAGACATTAATTGCTAGTCGTGTGGATTACTTTTATGATTGTGATGTTTTAATCAGCTGTTTAGACTCTCTTTCTGATGGCACCCATTCACTGCAGAGGATTATACTGGTGAACAAGTGATGTAATGCAAAATTTCAATTAAATTTTGGGCGACCTAAGGGTAAGTACATTTTAAGCAAATTTTCATTATCTGCCATTTCATCTGCTACAGTTCTTTTTGGAGAAACTGCCTCGTCTTCTGCACATGTCCCGTCCAGAAGATGACAAACCCAGCCTGGAGGGGGCACTGCCAAGGCGTTCCAGCTCATTGGGGTACATCGCCCAGGCTGAGGAGTACTATAGTGTTAAATCACGCAGTGAACTGATGTTTGAGAAGCAGTCTGAGAGGCATGGCATGGCTGCTCGCCCCACTCCCAAAGCCAGTCAGTCCCACGTGATCAACATGACACTTTAAACTCACATTATGATCATATGTAAAGTGTTATCACAGTTTAATGCCATTAATAGAGTAAATTCTTTACAGCGTACACATCCAGTAATGACTCAGAGGTGTCAGAACAGCTGTACAACGAGATGAAACCAGCTGTGGAAGGAGCCAATTACATTGTTAAGCACATGCACGACAAAAACGACTATAATGAGGTAAGAAGACAATTATATCCAGTAAACACTTTGCAGGAGAAGATTTCCCATTTTTAACACTTTAATGCCTTAAGCTTTATAAACTTATAGAAAAAACGTCAAACTATTTGATACATAGGATTTTTATAGTAATTTAGGTGTCACAATAAAAATATATGTTCCACTGCATATATTTTAGAACCATTTTTAGTGATACGTTTAGCCGGTTTTTGTTTTTTTGGGGGGTGGGGGTGGGGGGTTACATTTCATTTCACTTTGAGTTTGAAAAGATAAAACCAGATTCATATTCATATACATGAAAGAAATTGCTTTGCAATATAATATAATATAATATAATATAATATAATATAATATAATATAATATTTTTTTATTTATTTTACTATTTGTATAATGACATTGTTGGTTGCATATAAAGGAATACATATAAATTATAATTTCCACTATAAATGTATCTTATTAGAAATTATATTAAAATTTTTACTTATTTTATTTCAATGATTAATTGAATATTTTTTATCCATTTTATTGAATGGTGAATTTAAGTACTAAACATGTTTGCATTCAGGAAAAGGACAACTGGAGTGGGATTGCCAGGACAGTGGACCGACTCTGCTTCTATGTGGTCACTCCAGTTATGACATTGGGAACCATCTGCATCTTCCTGACGGGTATCTACAACCAGCCACCAGTGCTGCCCTTCCAGGGAGACACTTTCACCTATACAGAAGAAAACAAGCGCTTTTCATGACCTCTCTACACCACACCACTGTGCTAGAGGAATAATGAATAATAGCACTCTCAGAAATGTCATAAAGGATATTCTGACAGCAATGCGAAGCACAAATATAAATAACTCTCCATTTATGCAGGCTTGATTGCTAATATTATTTATGTGGTTTAATAAGTGTGCAGAGTGAGCCTCTTTTGCTGTGAGAAGGGGAATAAAATAATAATGCTTGTCTTTGCCTTCTGGGTGTAACTGTTGTTTCAATGGGTAAACAGTCAAAGTTTTTTTCTCAGCTATTTTTGCTGTGTTGTTATTGCAGAACACTCTCACAGGGACATGTTCAGAACAGAAGCAACCTAATCCATCGAGAGGATCTTAGACATGGAAGGAAAGCAGAACCCACTATTTTAAATTATAAATACAGTTAAAAATGGAACAGCTCACAAACCAGCTGCCCGTCTAAATAAATCATAAATACTGCACTGCAATGTTTCACCACTAGGGTTTAGTACTGCTTCAAAATCTGTTCATCATCTTTCCCTTTCATAATTAGCACTGTTGTGTTATTGAGGCTATTATACATCACCACAGGGACAGGAGAAGGAGAAAAGCGTCTGTAATGAAAAATATAGAGGTTTGATTATGCAGAGTGTAATAGACCGTAAAGTGCATAAATCTTCCTTGGTGCTGGAAACACAGTGAAGCAGACACAGTAATAATAACGGGTTTGAAATAGAGAAAACTTGATTTTGTGTGCAAACCAACCCATGCAAATGTCGCTGTCATGATGCAAGGGTTTGTGGTTTGTTGCCAGGGTGTTCCCCTTCTTTAATTTTTTTGCATATTTTGTCTGCCAGGTAAAACAAACAAACATTTGATTGCTTAGAAAAGCAATAACGACTGTCCTTGACTTGCACAAACAGTCCAATTTAGCACTCTCTCTCTCTATCAGTGCACACACAATCTTGTAATTTATGTAGGTCACTGCTTGGAGATCCTAGTAAACTAAAACTGTCATTATCTTTTTTTAACAAAACATGCAAAAAAGCCAAGCATTAGATAGGAAGCCACACTGTCCTCTCTAGAGTGTCTTTGCCCCATTTATGAGGCAAAATGAGGATTTTCCCACCATTACAGTCCAAGGTCCTTCCCTCCAGCTCAACCAAAGCTGAAGTTGTGAAATGAATAATTAATAGTCCACATGCTGTGGGTTATTAAAGGAAAATAACTAAGCACTCTGGTGTGTCTGGAAAATGATCTGAAGTTGCTAGTAACTTTGATCGATTGACTCTTAAAAACCTTGTTACTGTGGTCCACACAAATTGGCCTTGAGATTGGATCTGAAATCTAAACTGGAGATTAATCCAAAGTTGCTGATGGTTGGGGGGCTGAAGAATGGATCTATATTCCCACCACAGGGACCCCAGCTCCTCTAGACATTTGTCCACTGGTCTTGATAGAATGGTTTAATGGCCTGCAATCGCTCTATTGGAGAGTGTTTGTTAAGCTTTGTGGAAACGGCCATCCATCAGCAGAGTGGTTATGCTATTAAAGAGACAGAAAGAGAGAGAAAGCTCAGAACAGCAAGACCAATAGCTTCAACTAGGCTCATCAAATAGGCATTGTGACAACTGAACCAAAGTAATCTATCAATCATTAATCAATCAATCTTTAGTTGAGCAACACTGATGTAAGAAGGAATTATACTAAAATCAGAAATCTAAAGCTCATCTTTTTGTTAAAAGTTTTTTTTAGGAATTCCATTTTAGAGTTGTAACTATTTATTTTAGACTTTATAAGATTCTTTACTGTTAATTGTTTAAACGGATAAACAGTTAACCCATTAGGTCGTGTCTGAGTCTGAAGCCAAAGCATAGGCTGCATAAAACGTAGGCAGTTGACTTGCTGCTTCACTGCCGTATGAGGCAATGAATTTGCAGTCAGTGGTTTTGCATGAAAGCACTTCATGAAACTGATTTTAGATGCCATCTTTATTTTTTAGCTCAACCGTCATGCTATGGAATGCACAGGATTGTGGGATATCAAAGGCAGTGAAGGATACATCTATGCTGCCTTCAAAATATGAAGAATGTACCTCCGCAAGAAGTACAATTTGTATTCGGATGTGTGTTGTTGCCTTTATGACTTGAAATGCTGCCTCCGAAGGCAGTATTTTAGAGCTTTCGGGCGCAGTGTCAGTATGGCCGCTGCCATCTTGAGTAAATGGCATAATTTGTAGACCAAGTCTGTGCAGCAGAGATTCGTTTGGAGCCAGTCTGTGCAGTACGTCGTGAGGTGGAGCAGTGGTATCAAACTCCTGCCCTACTCCCGCAGACCCAATCAACCATGATGACACGGCCCATTTTTATTGCATCAAATTACTAGCTAAAATCAAACTTATCACAAAAACAAACATTTGAACATATATCAGTATAATCACAACTACCTTAAAGGGACAATAAGTAACTTTTTAGGTATTTTATTATCTAAAATCAATATTTTTATTCATAAATATGCCCTCAATGGTGTACAAATACCTATGCCAATGTTTAAACTAATCCTTGTAAATGAAGAATTTATTATCTTTATATACATGGGACGGGTAGGTTGACGGAGGCTTCCATGTAGTTCCGCCATCTTGCAAAACTATAATAGCAGAGAGGGACAAAAAGTACTAAGCCAACGCGTTTCCACAGCGCGTTTTCGGTCAGAGCCAGAAACACAGGTGCAGAGCAGTGAGAGGCGCTTGAAACTGCACCAGCAAGTTTAAAAGTCTGGATTGCATTCTTATTATGGACCATACATATGCCGCGCCACAGGAGAAGAAAACATCGTCGCCAAAACAGTCAAAAATAGAACGTAAAAGGAAACGTGACCGTAGATTACAGAAAACAAGAGTTAATGTCGGGGAAGCTTTTTCTAGGTGGAAAGAGCTAATGCTGGATAAAGATTTCAAAAGAGACGCTGAAGTGTCCAGTTTTCTTCTCGACAGGTAAGTCAGTGTTACAGTCTATATTATAATATTTTTTTTATATCTAACAATGCATATTATTCAGAAGATATAACGAATAAATTAGACATATCTACTAATTACAATATTTCATGTTTTCCACAGTCAGTAATTCATACTGTAACATTCGTTTGTTAGTTGTCATGTTGCAGTTTGTTTGAAATAACACACCTGTTCACCTGAAGGAAAACTCGACGAAGTGCTATTAGAAGACATCCTGTCAAAGCTTTTTGGTACATATCGCCTACCGTAGATGCAACGCGCATTTGAAAAAGCGAGGCGCTGGAGAGCAAAAATTAGTTTGAATGCAAAATACAATTTCACCACTAGATGGGAGTAATTCCTACTCAGTGTCCCTTTAAATGACCGAAATAATCTTTCGGAAAATTGTATTGGAAGTGTTATTTTATTTATTTATTTTTTTTACTCAAGTCCCATTCGTTTACATGGAGAGAGCAGTGTTTATGACCCGCACTGCAGCCAGCCATCAGGGGGCAATCAAAGAGCCCGCAGTACTTATTTTTTGCTTTGTTTTATTTTATATAAGGTGTAACATATTAAAGTGCACGTAACCACACACAAAACTCAAGTACATACGAAGGGAGGGGTTCTAGCAGACCAATCACAGCGCTTGGGGTCTGCGTAGAATTGACAATTTTCAGAGAGGTGCAGGTCAGGCTATGGGGTAGGGTGTGTGTCTATGTGTAGGCTACGGCATGGGTTTGACGCAGACGTATAAATTGGGCTTTAAGGGTTTCTCCACCCAAAAATTAAAATTTTGTCTTTAATCACATACCCTTATGTTGTTCAAAACCCGTAAAAGCTTCTTCGGGACACAATTTAAGATATATGTCCCATAGACTGCCAAGTAAATTACACTATCAAGGTTCAGAAAAGTATTAAAATTATCGTCAAAATAGTCCATCTGGCATCAGGGATTCAAACGCAATGTTATGAAAGGACGAGAATACTTTATTCAATAGTTTGTCTCCTCTGTGTCTCTCCGCATCACCGTAGCGTCATTTTGGAGAATATGAGCTGAACCCAAGCAGAGACGAATTGTTGAATAAAGTCGTTATTTTTGTTTTCTTCTGCGTACAAAAAGTATGGGTCTCATCACTTCATAACATTACAGTTGAACCACTGATGGCAGATGGACTATTCTGACAACACATTTAATACTTTTCTGGAATTGTAATTTACTTGGTAGTCTATGGGACAGTCACAAGTCACCCGGTTTTCATCTAAAATATCTTAAATTGTGTTCCGAAGATGAACAAAGTTTTACAGGTTTTGAAGACATGGGGGTAAGTGATTAATAGCAATTTTCAGTTTGTGGTGGAGTATCACTTTAAAGTTCAACACATATAACGTGTCATGAATGACTCTGCAGGTAAACATATTGTCCATTGGTGAGCTTCCTTATTGCGGATTAATACTTTTTTAAAGGGTTCATCAGATGCCCATTTTCCAAGTTGATATTATTCTTTAAGTCTGTTACATAGTTTGGTTAAAATTTCCCAAAAGGCAGTTTTTTTTTACCCTGTCAAAAACAGTTCTTGTTTGTTTGTCACTTACAAACTATAGATACATTTTATGTAGTAACAGGCAACATGACAGAGATACTTACCTTTTCTTTAACACCATACTACCTAAAGGTAATTCTGGCTTAAAGGGAACAATTATCATACTTGGCACCAACATACCTGTGTGTCCTGATCGATTGACTCTTGAGAACAAGCTGAGAAGTTGTTTACTTGACGTATGCAACCTCTCAGCTTGTTCACAGGACACACAGGTATCTTGGTGCCACACAAACATTTTCCACCCAGCTATGTTTATTATGGATAAGCAGCCCTGTGGCAGCTGTCAGACAGGAGTGCTAACCCACTTCATTTTTCCAAAACAGCATACGCTCCCTTTTTTTGCCATTTGAGAAGAGTAGGAGCAGCATGGATGGGGGAATAAATTTAACGTCTCCACAACATCTAGGCCGGCAGGACATAAAAAAACCCTAGTTCCTCCCACTCAAAAGCAGCAATGCGTTCTGAAGCCGATCCCCCTTACATCCATCTGGAGGTGTTTGTTTACCACCCTGTTAGCACAGCAAAAACAGCATAAGGAAACAGAGCTGACAGACTCTTTCTGTCTGACGTTTCATCGCCTCATGGGAAGCAGTGCTTTCCCTGCTTTTCATAGCACTTGAACAAAGGACAAGCTATTCTTTTGTATATAAAAGGATCCAGATCGCACTCTAAGCATGTGATTATTACAAGAACACATCGCATATATGCATGTATCTATAAACCTGCCCTGGCTCTATTATTAAAGAAAACATACATAAAGCTTGAGTTCAATCTTTTCTGTTTTGCTTACAGCTGCTAGAAAAGGACTGCAAATTTTGATTATGTCTCTGGATGGTCAGAAGGGGGCACACTATCCCAAATTTTCAAGAATAAAAAAAACAAAACTAAAATGTCATACAGTGTGATAAATATCAGTTTCAAAAGCAGTTGCGGCCACACACGGCTCTCTTAAAAGAGCACACTTAGGGGACAAATATGATATCAAGTGCTAAAAAAGCCCATGAGCCGGACTGTGCCTCAAATGTAACTGACAGCTCCAGTTTTCCTGCTCTGATTCTTTCCTCCCCATGTGATTAAGAGTGCATGTTTATGGGGCAGAGCCCACTGATCACTGAATCTCTATAGTGAGGTTCCACAGAATCTGTTGTATGATTCATGCTGACATACTGGGGCCTGATCTGGGCCCAACTCCAGCCTCATGGCTCCATCTGCTCTGGTTCTGAAGTAAGGATGAGTTGGAACAAAATCAATAGGCAGCCAGGATGAAGGCCAGGGATGATGGTGAACTGGCGAAACTGTCCATGTTGGATGAGTTTGTTAGACCAATTTATAAAGAAAACATTCAAAAAGGTTTTGTTCAGCATCATATGAAAAAAAAAAATCCTCAAAAATGCCTTTTTTTTTAAAACAATGTTTATGACAAAGTATTTAATTTATAATAACTGTTTCATTGAACCAGTTAAAGATGTCTAAAGAAAGAATTCCTGAGGCAATGTAAGTTTTTTATTCTTTACACACGGCTGCCATCAATAATAAACCCCATTAAACACAGTTTTTGTATCTAATTGTTATGCTAAATGCATATATTTATTTTGGGGCTCCTGTGAATAACTGAGTCTGTAGCTGTTTACTTTAACATTAGGAATATGATTTGGAGTTTCATTTTTAATAAAAAAAAAATAGTATCAAATATTTTTGTTCAGTATAGTCCTATGTAATTTTAAATTAAAATACCTTCAGCCAAATAGCTCTGTTTATGTTCTAAATAGCTGTTTTATATTTTAGTTTCAAAAACCTAGTTTCTTTTGAAATTCAAGGGTATTTCACTTTAAATTTTAGGGCCAGGGCCAACATTTCAGCCCAAAATAATAGTTATAATTTTTTTTTTTGCTGTTTCATGAATGCCTGTTTAGTGTTCCACAATTGCTTTGAAAGGTTTTCACCAAACTTTTAAATTAACTTCATATTTTTCAAAAAAAATTCTTTTGCTTTTTAAGACTTCAGGGTATGTTCTCGACTTTCAGAAATTGACTTTCAAAAATAAAACCTACTCTGAGAAATAAAATATAACTAACACCGATTGACCTCCCATTTATGAATCTTTGGGTTATTCCTGTCACTGTTATGGTTTGTGCTACCATAGTCCTCCATAATTTTGGTCTAGACCATAACATTAGCCACACATAGTCCCAAGTGGCCAGGTCTCATGTAAATATAGCTCCTTTGAGCGTCATTACATATTCCAGACAAATACTTTTCGTTCACAGAGTTTCTGAAGCAGGGCGAACCAGCGTGCCCTCATTAAAATGAATACGGCCGAAAGCCTTTTATCCTCGTGGGAAATAAACCGAGCGCGCGAGTCAAATTCACTTTGCCGCGCCACCCACAGGAGGAGCGCGCGCCCAATTGAATCAACGCTCGCCGCCGCTTTTGGAAGCGACGTTCACTTGAGTCCCCGTGGGTACACCGCTCATTCTCTCTGTCTTACTCTATATACCCACTAGTCCACCTCTGAAAGGTACAGACCCCTAAAGAGGAGAAGAAAACGAAGGGAGGGGAAGGGAGAAACAGGAGAGACTGCAGTCGGTGCATGGCATGAAGACGCGGCTGTTGGGGACCCGGCTGGGTATGGCACATTACGCCAGGATCTGAACTGAAACTGGGACCTGGATTGGGCTCTTAGATATGGGTGTTATAATAATAAGAAACCATTGAGTTTGCAGGAGTAAAGGGGTTAGAATGTGCTTGATGTCGTTCGGTGTGACGCTTTTTGATGCGAAATTCCGGATGGGATGAAATCGCGTAACCGGGGGCCAAATCTAGGCGCTAAACGTGACACCACCGATCTGAGCTCCCCAGAGCTGCGTTAAACCACATCTTCTGCCCTTCGGAGACGTGCTGAGGGGACAACCACAGAAAGTTTCGCGATGGCACTCGTCATGGAACCCGTCAGTAAATGGAGCCCCAGTCAAGTTGTGGATTGGATGAAAGGTAGGCTACGCAATGCGTTTCGCTTCCTAAACCCGCGAAGTTGTTCCAATCTAATGGTGCATTAGTCAAGAAAAAAGATTATTTAATAATTGTCAGACCATTTATTATGTAGTTGGGCATTCTTGATGTCTTTTTCCCAAGTAGTGAAGCGTACAGGTGTCTGGTGTTATTAATGGCAACCAGGATGTGAATTACTGTAGGCTATGTTTTGGAGTCTGACCCTAAATACAACGGCTTGAAGAAAGTCGAAACAAAATCCTTAAAAGTAAGAATTCCTTTACTTATAACTATTTATAAGTTTGTGTTTCAATTAGTGTTTTCAGAAAGCATTCAGGATCCACAAAAGTTATTTTACAAGTTACTCGGAAAGCACTATGTAGCCGCCAGCAAACCGAAATCCCGTCTGCCTGAGGAGGTAACCATAGCAACAGTTCGCTGCTCGAGCGCTTTCCGTTATGGGATGGTACGTCAAAACACGATTAATGTAATTCTGTCTTTCACGAACGTATATGCTTTTTGTTTCAAATATTTCTTTAAGACAGTTGACGGTTAGCTAGGGACACTAGAAACGTCGACTGAAAATTACTGACTGAAATTCCTTTAAAAAGCCAACCGCACTGAAAGCTATAGATTAAATCATATAAAATCACATAATTCAGCCAAACAAAATATATTTAGCGACTTATCTACAGTCATGAGAATTTAACTTTGTTATGGCACACTTTCAGTAATGGGAGTGCTGGTCACAGAACATCAAAAAACACCTTTATCGTTATTAGAAGATTTTATGGGGGTCCTTAGATGTGATTTGAAGGAGATTTCTCATGTAGGCTATAGCTGAAGAAGAGAAGCAGAATCTTTGATGCGCGGAGGCGGAGGGGGCAATTACGCACCTTCACTTCTCTCGTGGGCGGCATGTCCAGATTCGTCATCACAATAACAAATCAAGCAGTGAGTTATCGAGGTTGTATGACAGTATTCGAGCGCGTCCCAGTGGGATAATGATTCACAGATCTGTGATATAAGGCTTGTTATCAGATAACAGACAGAAAATTGTTCTCCATATCATGTCTTCGAGCGATTGTGTAATGACGAAGTAGAAATATGCGAGAATTGCATTAGGGCCACTGCAGTTGCAAATAATGAAGGTTATGAAAGCAGCATATTGTGCTATTTTATTAGTTTTTTTGCACTGGTTAAATGGAAACCTCGGATGAACTAGGCCTACTGTAGACTTTGGCGAGTAACATTCTCCCTACAGGGCCTATTCAATTTACTGACACAGAGTTTGATTTTTAAATGAGAATATTTATGTGGTGTATGTGAGAGTATGGGGTCAAAGATTTTATCCTTTCATTAAATGATGGATTTTTGCATGTGAATGTCTTGTCATTTGTGCGTCAATGTGAGCGTCACATTCCTCATTCATACATTCAGACTTGTACTTATTAGGTATAATATCTACCTAGACCCATTAGCGGCTTGATACTGACCCTAGCTTACTGTTCCAATTATAAGCACATAACCTGCAAAAGATAGAGCTGCGGTATTTCACCTGCTTGTGAAGAGGAGATTAATTTAATAGCGTGGCTAATGCAGCTTACAGAGAGACAGGATGTAGCTGAATCAGTCCGGTTCAGGCTGAATTGAAGTGGAGGCTTATGTGTGTGTGTGTTGGAGGGATACATATTTACATGAGCTTTAGGTCAAACTGCATCTGTGACTTATAGCAAATCTATTTTTCAGATTGTGACTCAGAGAGTCAGTGAGTGTTTTGATCGATGCCTGTACATGCTGCGCACTCCCCCAGGCCTACACATTACACTCGGCACCTCCCTTCCAAGGCCCTCTCTAAATACCATTATTAAAGTCTCGCTAATGCTGGAATGGTGTATTGGTGCTGCCTGGAGTGGCACAAACTCATTTACTTCAGAATCAGCAAAGCATTTGGAAGAGACCCCTGAACGGGTGGAGGGACATCTCAAACTGCTTTGTCTGTTCTCGACGACACATTAAAGTGACCATGTGGACACAAGACCAAGTTTGTACATGTTGCAGAGCCAGAAATTATATCCAACACTTGAAAACAAAAACCAGACTTAAGGCCAGTTCAAACCAAGAACTATAACGATAAAGTAGGGCTGTCAAACGATTAATCATGATTAATCATGATTAATCACATCCATAATAAAAGTTTGGGTTTACACGTATGTGTACTTTGTAAAAATGTTATGCATAGCCATGTTATAGCCTAAATACATACACATGCATGTATATATTTAAAGATACATTTTATATTTATATAAAAAATATTATATAAATTATAAATAACTATAAACGAACAACATGTAGGTGAGTAAATGATGACAGAATTAAAATTAAATATACATTTCAGACATACAGTATGGATTTTGTTCGAACTCTATTCTTTCAGTAATCTTGCAGAGAAGAGAGTGACATGTATTTGATTATCCTGAGATGTGTAAGCTGTCTGGGGTCATTGAGATCAGGCTGTGATTAATATGCATTTAATAAGAGGTGTGGAGCTCAAAGCAAGTGAGACATAGTGCTAGGACTGATTTTTTTTTAAATGGAGGATTCCTAACACTTGCATTTTTAATGCTCTTTAATGAATATATTACTTTTCTATGTTTAATTGTTGTGGTTTTTCAGAGCCATGCTGGGCCTTTTAATAAACAGTGGTTAGGAAAGATGAGGCTGAGGATACAGCAGGACATTTAATGGTACATCAGCCTGTACCCTGGAGAGGTACAAGATTTAACAGAATGATTTGCTCTGTTCTGAAATAGCATGGCCTCAATGTCTTGGTTAAAAGGTTACTATCAGCAGATGTCACAAAACAAGAAATGACAATGTGTTTGCTTTGGTGTATGAAAAATGTTTGGTCAAAAAGATCTCAGATATTGTGTTTGTGATATAATCAGCATTGTATTGTAAAAATATTGCTGATGCTTAAATAATAAAAATCATATACAATTAAAAATAATTGCAAATAATAATATAAATAATATAATACATAATTATAATGCATATTTCATTTTGAGAATTATTTATCACAGAATGCTGTTTTGACTAGAAAGATGACAGAAAGATTTGTTAACTTAAGAAATATTTATTTAAATATTCTAAAATATAAAAAAACCTTGAAAGCTATTAAGCTAAATAGTAAATGTGGAGGTAACACTTTAGAATAAGGTTCCATTAGTTAATGTTAGTTAATGTATTAATTAACATGAACAAACAATGAATAATACATTTATTACTGTATTTATTCATCTTCGTTAATGTTAGTTAATGAAAATACAGTTATTCATTGTTAGTTCATGGTAATTCACAGTGCATTAACTAATGATAACAAGCACAACTTTTGATTTAAACAATGCATTAGTAAATGTTGAAATTAACATGAACTAAGACTTATAAATGCTGTAGAAGGATTGTTCTTGCTTAGTTCATGTTAACGAAAGTAGTTAACTAACATTAACTAATGGAACCTTATTCTAAAGTGTTACCAATGTGGATAATGTATTATTAAAAAAAATAATAATTTCGATTGATTATTTTAACTGTATAAATATTTTCATATTTTGCTACAATTTCATGTTTTGAAATTGCATTTGAAAAAAATGTCATTTCAAAGTTTAATGTATTGAATGTTTTTATTTTATTTTATTTATTATGTTCCACTGTTGAGTATTCATGATTTTTTGCTCTTATTGAAAACTTGAAGCACTTATTATGACGATATTGCAATCTGCATAAAACAACTTATTAAAATTACTTAATCAAAATGTGTAATTGTTATAATGATGGCAGAGTTTAGTTTATGAAATCTTGACCTCTTAAGTTAAGTCAAGGCATTTCCTGGGAGATAATTAAGCCAGCTGTGGCCTTCAGGTCCTCACTTTTTAAGGATCGAACACCCATATTGTTTTTACAGTGTTCGGGATTCAACAGCTGGAAACACAGCTTTAGGGTGTCTGTGGGTGTGTATGACTGCTCCTTCCTCTTGATTAGCTTTCTGACCGCGGGGCTTTAGATCTAATCAAGTTCTGTCACATCACTGCAGCCTCACAAACTCTGATAGACAGCAAGTCTGCTCTCTCCATCTCTCTATCTCCAGTTCTTACTTCGTTACTCCTTTTCTTGCTCTTTCCCTTAACTGCTATGTTTAATCATCTCCTGCGGCTACCAATGTGCGTCAGTTTCCATGAATACAGTATTCTTATTTAGTAAAAGCATGAGAGACACAAATTCCATGTGTTTTTTTTGGGGGTTTTTCTTTTTTGTAAGAAGTATTAGAAATTAACCTAACATGAAGCTATCAGCAAAATGCTGGTGTTGAGTGTATTCATCAAGCTCAACCACTAAATCCTGTTATCTATATTATTGTTAAAAACAAACACTTTTTTATATGTCTCATGCCCTATTTGTAGAAAGCACCATGTATCCACTATGCTGGCCAACACATTCCAGAGTACAGAGAAGTAAACATCTAAGCCTCTGATTCCAATGCCTCCATCTCTGTAAAGATTAGGGTGGAGCTCTTTGGCTGAACTAGAACCAGCCTCTGTGGTTTCCCAGTTAGACTGTGGTCCTGATCTTGCCGTGCTTTTGTGGCTTGTGGATTTACTGGGAGGCAGCAGTGGTTCAGATAGAGTCATTGAGGGAGTGTTCAATGTAACTGACTGACCCTGGGAGCTGTGCACTAGAGCCCATAAATCTGCTGATGGACCACTCAAGTCCTGAATCAGTACCTAGATATTTTGGTATCAAAATCAGTTACCTGAGAATTGTTTATCACACAGATGCAGTGATGAAATGAGTTAGAGCTCTTTTATAGTTCATTAGATTCTGTTGTGTTCATTTAAATATCAACTTAAGTCTCAGATTTTCCTTTGGAGATATAAAAAGAATATTTTTGTAATAAGTGCTTCTGTAAGGTGCTTCTCAGTAAATATGAATTTAACTATGAATTTAACTTTGGTTCCCTTAATTTTTAAATCTCAGCAAATTAGAATACTTCAAAAGACCAATTAATTTTTTTTTTTTATTTTATTGTTACCCTTCTGGAAAGTATGTTCATTTACTGTACATGTACTCAATACTTGGTAGGTGCTCCTTTTGCATTAATTAGTGCCTCAATTCGGCTTGGCAAGCTGAGGTTTCTTTGACAGTGGCCTTCAACTCATTTGCATTTTTTGGTCTCTTGTTTCTCATTTTCCTCTTGAAAACACCCCATAGGTCTGGTGAGTTTGCTGGCCAGTCAAGCACACCAACACCATAGTGTCAACTTTTGGCAGTGTGGGCAGGTGCCAAATCCTGCTGGAAAATGAAATAAGCTTCTTCAAAAAGCTGGTCAGCAGAAGGAAGCATGAAGTGCTCTAAAATTTGTTGGTAAACAGGTGCAGTGACTTTGGTTTTCAAAAAACACAATGTACCAACAGCATATTATATTATACCTCAAATCATCACAGACTGTGGAAACTTAATACTGGACATGCATCTTGGGCTATGACCCTCTCCACCCTTCCTCCAGACTCTAGGACCTTGGTTTCCAAATGAAATACAAAACTTGATCTCATCCGAAAAGAGGACTTTGGACAACAGTCCAGTTCTTCTTCTCCTTAGCCCAGGTAAGACGCCTCTGATGTTGTCTGTGGTGCAGGAGTGGCTTAACAAGAGGAATACGACAACTGTAGCCAAATTCCTTGACACGTCTGTGTGTGGTGGCTATTGATGCCTTGACCCCAGCCTCAGTCCATTCCTTGTGAAGTTCACTGAAATTCTTGAATCAATTTTGCTTGACAATCCTCATAAGACTGCTGTTCTCTCTGTTGGTCGTGCATCTTTTTCTTCCACACTTTTTCCTTCCACTCAACTTTCTGTTAACATGCTTTGATACAGCACTCTGTAAACAGCCAGATTCTTTGGCAATACATTTTTGTGTCTTACCCTCCTTGTGAAGGGTTTCAGTGACTGTCTTCTGGACAACTGTCAGATCAGCAGTCTTCCCCATGATTGTGTAGCCTAGTGAACCAAACTGAGAGTTGGGTTTGGGTTTTTGTTAAATGTGAGCCAAAATCATCACAATTAAAAGAACAAAAGACTAATTGTGAATAAAGTGGAGAAAGTGAAGAAAAGTCTGAGAAGCAGGCAGTTATGCTCATTTAAATATCAGCTTTGCCTAAAATTCTTTTGGAAATCATTTGGAAAAACAAAGTTTAAATATTTCTGTGATATATTATTGATAATAATAATAATAATAATGAATTATTTAATAAAAATTAAATAAAGCAGGTCGAAAAACAGTACGACTAAAACTGTAATAAAAAAGTGGATAAAAAAATGTGCGAGGATCTGGATATTATGATAATTTAAAGGGGTCATCGGATGCAACTTGCACTTATACATGTTGTTTGAACTGAAATGTGTGTTGGCAGTGTGTGTACACAACCACCCTATAATGATAAAGATCCACTCAGAGTTTTTTTTTTAATCTCGTTAAATCATTTCCCCTTTCTCAAATCAAGCCATCCTCAGATGCCTGTCTGTGTGATGTCACACAGAGCCAGGCCCCTCCCACAATTGTTTACTGACACTAGTGTTAGCCTACGACCCGCCCTGAGTGAGCTGTCATCAGTCTGCAATTGTTTGGATGCCGGAGCAGGAGTAGACAATAAAGAACATAGCAGTCGTCATTTACTCCCGACATTTGAGCCACTGAAGACACATTAGATTACCTTTGTTTTTGAAGGGAATGCACCCCAGGTCTAACTAAATTCGTTCATGATTGCGCAAATCATCCATGATTAAGCCTGACTTACAGAAGAAGTGAGTATAAAGTTCTTTTATGAATCTTTGCAAATTGCCTTTCCTAATAACGTGCTAGTTAGCAAGTTCCATGGCTAAAGTAAACAGTCTCATGATAATGGCTAGTCACAGCAGCGTATGTTATCATAATGTTATCATATTTGATAGACTTTTCATTAAGACGCTAAATAATCAAATTCGTTTATAAATTTCTTTTAGAAAAACAAAATTAGGATATTTCTCTTACATTATATAAAATTAAATAAAACAAAAGCTTTTTTAAAATTCTGTTGGAACTAAACTATTATCGACATACTATATAGAATATATAGAATATACTATATAGCAAAACTATTGATGGAGAGGCTGAATACACCAGTATATCATGCCAGTCTATGGGAAACAATTGAGATATTAGAGAGACAGCTTTTTTGTTTTCTTATTCTTTAGCTGCTACATGCACATAGATCCAATGATTATATAGAATTCAAAAAGCTTCAAGAGTTTCAGCTCATTCGCTTTGAAAAAAAAAACCCAAATTCATTTTCCTTCCCAGCATACTTTGCTTAAACTTTTTCCTTTTTACCAATAGAGCAGAAGAAGAATCGCAGCTTCAGCTGAAATATCTTGACAGAAAGATGAAAGACTGTGCGACGGCATGTCTCTTTCTCTCCGCTCCACACCGTCATAATTGATTGTCATGTAGGAAGGTGCATTAGCCGCTTTTTAGGACGCCTGCCTGGAATGAGAAGCTGTTGTTTTGGGGCGTTCAGCTCAGAATGGTTTGGTGCTTTCTTTTAATGGTTTATGAGGTTATAATTGAGTGGAAAATGTATAGCACGCACTTATGGAGGTCATCTGAGCATATTCACGCACACACATGTATCAGGCTCTACAACTAAGGCATTTTGGGGATTCCAGGCCTGTCTTCGGGGTGTGTCTTAAGGCAGCACATGAATATTGTATTTCATATGACATGTGGCAGAGATGGGGAGGATTGACTGGGTGTGTGTGTGACAGAAATACAGAAATGGTAGAGAGCGAGAGGAAGAAAGAGAGGTTAAATACCTTTGAATAATAATACAATCAAACACACACACACGCAGAGCTGCAGCACTGCGTCCTGGGCTGCAGCTTCGAGGGGCGGGTGTGTGGGTGTGTGGCTTGGCTCGGGGCGACTCTTCCCTCCTGTGAAAAAGTGTAAAAGTGTGTTTGTGTGCTGTCAGTGGGTGTAAAGGGTGTGAGTCATCTCTGAATCACTTTATAGACCTGAAGAACCTTAGTATAGCGAGAAATATTCAGCAAAACACTCCGATACAGTATGTGCTCGGTAAGAGACTGTACACACTGTGCTGTTTCCCGTCTGTCAGTGCTCACATTTGTCCTGGACAGTGATCTGAAGATCATCTAAGAAATGAATGAAACCACAACAACTCTTCAGGGGCCGCTCGCCTAAAAACAGGCCAAAGCTGCAGAGTTTTACAGATGGGAGGAAAACGGTGATGCTCGGTATCCTCTTGAACGATTGTTTCATGTCTGCAGGGAGGAAAGCATCTGTTAGGAGACAAACTGGGTGGGGAACACCTGGGCTCCTTTGCTGATGCTCTGGATTCAGATCGTTACTCAAGAGTCAGTACCTGAGAGAGATCAGAAACAGGCTTTTAGGCAGTTGATGTGAAAATGGGATTCATGAGTGGGAGTTGCTGCTCTAGATCCATTAAAAGAGGGACTACAGAGTTTGTCTGTAATGTTGTTGAGTCTGTGATGCTCCAAGTCAGATTTGTTGTCATACTCGTCGGAAAGAGAAGTGGCAAATGCAATTTTAATGTATCCTGAGTGCAAAATGTAGACTTGCACCTTCATAGATTTTCTTCTGAGACCCCAGTAATTTTGTGTGCACTTTAAAAACTTCAATTAAGATGTACTATTTTTTTTTGTAAAACATCTAAAATTATTGAGTTAAAAGAAAGCTGTGAATTTAGTGAAGTATTACATTAATGCATTTAACAGACGCTTTTATCCAAAGCGACTTACAGTGCATTCAGGCTAACATTTTTAACCTAGCATGTGTTCCCTGGGAATCGAACCCACAACCTTGCGCTGCTAATGCAATGCTCTACCACTTGACTTGAGCCACAGGTATACCTTATGAATTGAATAAATGAAAGTAAAAATGATCTACATTTGGTACCATGGCGAATAAGTCCTATAAATTTGAATACAACATGACATTAAACATAGATAAATCTCCTCTCATATTAATTTTGTGCAAAAACACACAAAATAATACCTTCAACATTTGCTCTCTTTATACAGTCTGTATCAAAGCATGATGGGAATATCTGATTTCTATCTTTCTTTGTGAGTAATTGTTACATTTGTCTAATACATTTACAACTCATTTCTTTGTTAATGTTAAAGTTGGTGTTAAAGATTAAGAATATTTATTGAATTAGGAATAATTGTATGATAATTTCTCCATTCCCATATATTTTGATTGAAATGTAACAAAATTGTTATGAATATCTTAATAATAAAGTAAATAATAGATAGTAAATTTTAGAAAAAACTAAGATAGGTAGTGTAGCTATTTTTAATGTAGTAATTTTCTGTATATTCTATAATCTATAGATTTACTGCACGCAGAAGATAAAATCTGCTATCAGAAAAAGATTTCAACATGGTCTCAAACATTTCTTGTTATATTCAGAAAGCATTTCAGAGATCTCAGGAGTTTCAACTTTGATTTGTGATCTCAGTATGAGCTCATATATCCTAATTCACAGTAGCATATGTCGAAGTGTTTGGGAAATTTAGCTGTTGAAAATATACCATATAACTCATGAACAAAATGACTGAAATAAATCTTTCAAAAGAAACTGAAGGATCAAGTCATTGAAATGATCTTCCCATTACTAGTTTATACTTCAGCGAAACCTAATTAAGAACTCAATTAAGTCTACTAAAAAAAGAAACGTCTGAGCTATTAAATTTTCAAGGAACTTACAGTATATGGTTACTCTAAGTATATTATTTCCCATGCATTAAAACCTATACTCATCCTTCCGTTTTTATTGCAAGGAAGGTGAAGAGATAAGAGGAAACAATAGGAGAGTGGGATTGGAAATGATTCAAACTCAGGTTGCCTGTATGCATCGTGTGTCATAGCAAATGCAGGCTTTTTTCCTCAGATAAGTGCTGTAGAACAATCTGATCTGAAGAACCTTTAATGTAGCCTCAAGAATGTTACTCTGAAGACCATATAACCTCAGGAACATAAAGAACCAGTTATATTTTGTTCAAAACCACAGAGAAGAAACCAATCTGGAATAGTGTGTTTATTTTGTTGTAGAAGACAGTATTTATGAACATTCACTGTTGGTCCAAGAACCAGCCCTTCAGCTCTCCTACTCCAGCAGAGGCTTGGGGCCGAGCTCTGCACAGCTGGACGGCTCAGAGTTTATTTAACTGATGAATTTCTCATCTCCAGAAAGTCCCCTATGTCTTTGAGATTAAGTGATGGCGGAGGAAGGACGATTCAGTGATGGACACACACACACACACACACACACACACACACACACACACAAACACACTTTTGGAGCCTCATTGCAGGTGGTGTCATCACAGAATGGCAAAAAGCCTGTGTAGGAGTTCACAGCTGATTCATGGGTATTCTTATCCCATCCTTTTGCAATCTGTGTTTCTTTTCAGGGATGTTACACCTTTTTGTAACCATAACAAGGGCTACATTCACACTGCAAGAATTAGTACTTAATTCTGATTTATTGCTTATATCCATTTTTTTGGCTACTCATATTATTAAATGTGATCATGGCCCAAATAATCAAGGCCCAAGCATCAACATTTGCAGTGTGAATGTAACCTACATTAAGCGATGTTACTAACGTAAATGCACTATTTTCCAGAAACATGCTAACTTTGCCAACAAGTAGTTTTGTAACATACCAAGGTGCTTCATCACTGCTTTTTTGATGACAGTCTCTTAGAGCTTTTAATGGTCTGAGTAATTTCAGTGAATTAATCAATTAAAATGATTAAATGATTTGTTTGAGTATTGTATATGTAGCTAAAGATTAGTTTAACTGCTTTGAATTATATATATATCTTGTAGCTTCGAAATCAACAGTTTCAAAGTAGTTACTCCATTACGGCTATCTGTGTATCATTAAATTGCACAAATCACCACAGCAGCCTTAAAACAAATCAGGGAAACACTGTGAGTTTCCCATAAGCCCTTGAGCACTTTGTGGCCTTGAACGGTTGTCACGACAACCCTTTCACTGGTCACCAAGTCTGCATAATGCACAGCACGGCTGCCAGAAATGAGATGAAGAATGAAGATGAATAGAATATTGAAGGAAGAGCACGACTAAATGACATTACTTAGACTGCGTCTGGGAGAGTTGGGAGGGTTCTGGATATCAGTAACTCTAGAGCTTTTTACCAGATCGTTTTCTCTTTCATTCAATGATGGGAAGCCGGGGAGGTGTTTAATATGTGTGATATTTTAAGTGCTCAGGCTAAACTTTTTTCTTTATATCCTTTTGGCCCATTTTCTGGCGTTTTCTCCCCTTCCCTGCATTTTTACTGAGCTACCTGTCAGAAGAGCAGGTTGTGTGCAATGAATAATGCACTGTAACAGAGCAAGGCTATTCTAATACCCCTGTATGACTGAGGGTTTGCAGAGACAAGGGGGCCTGTTCAGGACAGAATATATGATCTGTAAATAATACCTCAGATTCGTTAATAAATCCACTACAGTGATGAATTATTTGCAAGCTGCTTGAGTGTAAGCAGGGGGCACCTTTGCTGTCTGATAACAGTGTGTCAGACTGCTGCTCTGTGCGTCTGCTCATTTAAGTGTGTTTTTCTCATCTTTTTCTCTGTTCTTGCATGTATATTGGTGGAAGCGAAATCTTTTTTCAGAATATATATATATATAAAAAAAAAGTTTTCTTAATAGGATTAAAATCTCTTTATAGTACAACAGAAGTTAAGTTCTTTAGTAATATGATATGATTTAAAGGTGCTTGAGAAAGAATCTTTTTGTTTTTTAACCAAAGTTTTCAAATAATAATGGCTACAAGTATCAGCCAAAATTTATGTAAGGGAACAGTCTTGTCACAGGTATATTCTTAAAATCAGCTGTGGGATTAATTTCATTATTTTCATTCTAAATCACTTCATCCTGTTGCCCACAGATCGTTATTAACAACATTAGCTAGCAGTTAATTGTTCACTGCACCTGTCTAGTACGTGAATCAGAGTCATGGCATCAGCAGAAGTTAGTCATCTCACGTTCGAGATTCTCATCTTCAGCAGTTCAATTCAGACCTCAGATCGCCAACTAATTATCTAACAAGTGAAGCATGCAGTCTTTCATTAATGAGCACGATATTGTTTATGAACAGTAATGACAGTTATTGTTATTCTTGCTGACTTGGCCAATGAGTTTTGGCCCGTCCTGTTAATGAGCTGGATGATGATAGTTGCATTAGATTTAATTATTTAAGGGCAGCTAGTGAGATTAAAAAGAGTTTAGATGACCTTCCTTCTTCCGTACACTATCATAAACACATGCACATGCTGTAAGCAAAATATGTAACACCTGCAGTTATGTACGTTGTGTCGAACAGCAGCTGTTCGGAGAGCGCGGCTGCTGTGAGACGTGCCGTTGGGCGACAGAATGCCCAAGACTGACAAATGCAGTCCAACAAGTGTGTAGCATTATGGAGAGTGTGTGTCGTCACCTGTTTGATGGTGACAGTTGTGAATGGTGGTGTTTTCGAAACTTTCTAGATCACTCATTCTTTATTAGTCTATTCCTCTGTATTTATAGCTTTCGTAGCCACATCTATCCTGTAGAGCTGACGGTAGCTTTATTATTTTGATTTAAGTGCGCATCCTATTGGTTTTCAGAGGCATTACTGTAGACGGTGCAGCAATCATTTCTGATTTGATTTAGGATGGTTTTTATTCTGGACACAGAGCTTTCTAGACTGATATAGATCTCAAAATGGCTGAAGTTCTGGTTTCATTTAAACAAACTGTTTCTGTCCATCACAAATTCTGTTTACATGCAGCTTTTTTGGACAGCTATGTTCCCTTTTAATCAAATGTAGCCTACTTCTCGTTCAAACATAGGAAGGTTGCGATGTGGCTTAGCTGTCATTTACTGTCAGTTTGATGGATATGCGACATAGTTAGGGTGGAATACAGGTTGTCAGTCATCATGTGTAAGTGTGGCATCCATTGCATTTCTTAGTTGTTACTGATTTTAGGGTAAACAGAGTCGGAAGCAGATGCATTTATTAAGATTTTGTGCTGCACAGACCTTTGACATGCACAAACCTGATATGGTTATAATATATTATCAATCACGTTGTTTTAAAGGAAAAGTTATCACAAAAAAGAACCATCCGAGATGTAGATGAGTTTGTTTCTTCTTCAGAACAAATTTGGTGAAATAAAAAAAATAAGTGAAAGAAACAATGTTTGTAAGAAACAAAATGTTTTTAGTCTCAGACCATTGCTTCCAGTTAAAGTCCTCTATCCATAATACTGCTTGAAAAAAGTCTTCTCTTCTGAATCAGGAAAGAAATATGCACAGAAAGCACTGTTTAAAAGTAAAAACCGTTGGTAAGCAAGTGATGCAATGCTTAATTTCTCCAAATATGTTTTGATGACGAAACAAAATCATCTAGATATTGGATGGCCTGAGGGTGAGAGTACATGCACAATGCAGAAGTCTAAATTACTCTGTTATTGCCTAAACCATTAATAGTGATCAAGTGAAAGGTTTTCGAAATTAATTAACAGAAAATACATAAATATTTATTTCAGAAACCTTGCACTTGTCCACTGTTATCACTTTGATGAGCAATTATTAAATGTTCAGCACCATCTGCATGACTCATGGGCTCTCTAACAGAAACCAGGTCATTGCTTAATTTACCAGTATCTTCACGCAAGGAGGTGTGGGTAATATTAGATACTTTTATTATTACTTTTATGATATATCATCATCTTGTACATCCTACACTCACCTCTAAATGTTCCAATATAGTAGTAATGTACACTGGTCTTATAAAGGACATCTTCCCGCACTATCCCCTACCATTTGGGCACTTGCTATGCAGTAAATCCCACATACTTTGGGGTGTTCTAATTTTGCCGATGCAAATTAGGAATGAGCCTAGATTGCTGATATTTTCTTGATGTTCCTACAGGTCTGGATGACTGCTTGCAGCAGTATATAAAGAACTTTGAACGGGAGAAGGTAGGAGGTGACCAGCTGCTAAGGATCACCCATCAGGAGCTGGAGGATCTGGGCGTATCCCGGATCGGACACCAGGAGCTGATCCTGGAAGCTGTGGACCTGCTGTGTGCTCTGGTGAGAGTCTTCACGCTCCTTTATGTGCTTGATCCTTCATCTGCTGTTCAACACCCCGTCAGCTGGTGGACACTGAGTCCCCTACTGCACCACACTGACAAATATATCAAGAACACTTTGAGAAAAACAGTATCACATTCTGAAAAGACTACAGTAGTTGAAATGGAAAATGACTCTATTTACTTATTTAATGACTTGACAGGTCTCATTTCACACAATATATCAGGAGAAAAAGGCAAAAAAGTTAAATAATAATAATAAAAAATGGAATAACTGAAAATTAATAATAATAATAATAATAATAAAAAGTTTAAATGATATAATTAAATATGAAAAAACTAATAATAAAATTAGCCAGTGACTCAACGTACTTATTAAATCAATTTACTTGGCCTTATTTTGCTTAACATATCAGAAGAAAAAGAAAAACGTAACAATCAAGTACTTAAAATAAAAATATTAAAATTAATATAAAAACTAATAAAATTAAAAATTACATATTTCTTATTTCACTTATATCAGAAGAAAATAAAAAAATTATTTACAGTTAACAAACTAAACTTACATTTAAAAAAATTATACTAAACATTTAAAATAATATGAATGAATGTTAAAAAACACACACAAAAACCTAATCTGTGGCTCTAATTAAATATATTATCAATGTACATAATCTTATTTTATACTATATATCAGATGGAAAAAGCAGAAAATGTAAAAATCGAATAACTTAAAAAAATAAATAATAATAATAATAATTATATATATATATATATATATATATATATATATATATATATATATATATATATATATATATATATATATATTTATATATATATATATATATATATATATATATATATATATATATATATATATATATATATATATATATATATATATATATATATAACATTAAAATAATATGAACAAATATAAAATAAAATAATACTTATACTTTACAGAGATGAAATAAGTTGCAAATGTCATTTCATGTTCTCTTAAAAGTCAGCCTTAATTTTCTAAGATAATAATAATGTTCTCCTGGGAAAGATTTCCACAGATTTGTTCTCAAAATGCCACTCAAGTAGTATTTAAATGTGTCTTTTTGCCAGGTGGCTTTGTTCCTGTGTCCTTAATCTGTATCCACACTCCTGTGTGTGTGTGTGTGTGTGTGTCTTGATTAATTTTTATTGCTGTGTGATGTTCCACGGCTTGAAAATGATTTTCAAAAAGGTACCAAGAGTACAGACAGTGTGGGAGATGGGAAAAGGATTTAAGCTGAAATTTGCTCTGCACCGCTTGAGCCTTTTACATTATGTAGCATTTAATAACTAGCTTTCCATCTAATTCTCTCTCTCTCTTCCTCTTCCTCTCTCTCGAATCTCTCAGTTGAGGTATTAAAACAATGACTTACCAGCCCACGCTTTCAGAATGTCAGCATCATGACGAGAGGGAACAGACGACAGGATGATGTTTATCGCGTCCCTGTGAGCTGTCTCACGTGCCGCCCAGCCTGAGTCTCTCCTCAACCTGTCCTTTTGTTCTTTTTTTCTATCTTCACTTCACCTTGTCTTTCTAAGAGCTATGTTCCTTGTTGTCTTTTCCTGAGATTGAATTTGAGTGTAGAGTTAACATTAGGTGAACTATGAGTGTGAGGTTTTGTGAGGGCCTGTGAACCACTGGCCTGTGCTGCTGACATTTAGGAGAGCATTAATCATAAATAGATGAGTTTGCTGTGCTCTCTAACTATCTGCTCTGAACACTGATCCCAAATCAGAGCTGATGACATTCACATTTCACGGCCCGTGTGAATGTCAGCCTGTCGACACGTGCGTATGAAATTAGCCATATTGTATATCTCGGATTTCATATAAAAGATGACTCAACTTAGATATTTTGTAGAATGTTCCTGCTGCTCTTATCTCTTCTTCATGTCATTCCAGTCGTCTATGACATTCTTTCTTCTGCAAAACAAGCTGTTTTTTTGTAAACAAACAAACAAACAAAACTTCCATTTATTAAAACATCTGATTTTATATTCAACAGAAGAAAAAGTCAAACATGTTTGCAACAACATGAGGGTGACCAAATGATAGAATTTGAATTTAAAGGTCACTGTCTCAGATCTCATCTGCAGCATTTAATGTCCAATTTAAACTTATTAGAAATTCAAAATCGAACTTTCAATAAATGAAAGATGAAAAGAAAACACTATTTGAAATATATGTGTTGCATTTGTTCATGTTGAAGTTAGTGTTACTGAATACCCATCAACAAATAATACAACAAATTGTATTTACAGTATGAGCATTTAAATATGGCATGCCCGTATTGTTGTTGTTAACTATAACTATTATATAAATTTTTTTGAAATAAAGCTAAATATAAAGCTAAATTAAATAAAATATTAATATTAGGTGAATCAAAACAAAAAACTTTAAGTAACTTGAAGTATGAAAATTACTGTAACTGAAATAAAATGAAGAAAATGTATATAAAAAGGACAAAAATGTAACAAATTTACTAAAAAATAAAATGAAACTGAAAACATAAATATATATTTTTTTAAATCTAAATATTAATAAATACTGTAATTATCAAATTACAGTTTTTTTTTATTTTAATTGCTTTGGCACAATTTTCACAAGCAATTGGATACACTTTCAATTGATGCACTTTTTTTCACACATTTTAGCATATTCCTAAGGAGTTTTAGTACAAAACACTATCACACAATATCACTTTCACTACATAAAATAAGTGTTTCTTCTATGTAATTGTTTCATTCACTGTAACCAAATGCACTGAATATTTTTAACAGTAAAAGTGATTTATCTAAGATGATAACCACTATTTTGTACAGTAGCTCAGGTTAACCCTATTTTATGGCAATATCTGAAGTCATTGTGCTTTTTGGGTTCAATGACAAAAAAAAAACCTTCCTTTGAGGGCGCCATCATTTGTAAAACCATGTGTTTTGCTATTTGTGGACATATAGCAGGACACAAGGGAGAGGAACTGATCAGAGATTTAGAAGAGATGTATCGAAAGAAGGGAGACAGATGGCATCAAATACAGCATTTTACATTACATTATGCCATGTGATACTGTATATAGAAGCATTACCCTTCATCTGAAATATTCAGCTAGAATATAGATTGAGTCATATGACACAGTGAGGACATTTACTGCATTGACAGTAAACTCTGTTCTAGCACAAAACCTTATAACCATGTCATTCCTTCATCACACCTTTTGATAACACACTGGATAACTACTTTTACAAATATTAGTGATTTGATCTGAGATATGAAAGTTAGGTAATGAGTATATTTTCTAACATGACAGTGATTGCCATTATTACTGTAATTATTTCAGCAGCAAAGGTGATTTGAAACATGAATCTAGCATTGTTTGCTTTTGGATAAAATGATTGTTAAAAGTACTAAATTGAAAGAAGATCATACTGTTGTGTTCTGGTGATTAATTCAAATGTTCTTAATACATATCACAATGATCTTATGTTTTGAAACAATGATTGAATGAATGAAAATATGTGCAAATACAATGAAATCATGAGATCAGGCTCTGGAAGAATCACTAGTGGTGTTGCAAGAGTGATCAGTTTGAAGTGTTGTACTAAGAGTTATGAAAATGTACACCTTTGTGAAAATAGTACCAAACCAATGAACAAAAAAAATTGTAATACTAAAATAACACTGTTCAAGACTTGATAAATCAGGTTTGAAACAATAAGAGGGTGATTAATAATGACAGAATTGTAACTTTAGAGAAAAAAGGTAAAGGAAAGAACAATGGCGCAAACTTTCTCATTCAAAACCAAAACTTGCTGAGAGAAAATGACTTCAACACTGTAAACAATGAAGCATCTTGCAGCATTGCCTTGTGAGCATGGTATTTATTCACTAAGGTATCGTTTCCCCACTGTTAGGTGTCTTTGAAACCATCACAGACACAAATTCACACAAATATTGATGGAAGCCAGAGAGCTGTTGAGTCTTTATTGTTTGACAGCATATTGACCTCAGAGACACAGAGCGGCCCACTCTCTCCTTTCCCGCCTCTCTAAACTCTCAAAGGCTGTCATTCTCTCACTTATTTGTTTATCTCGCTCTTCCCCTCCATATTGCTTTATCATTCTGCCATTGTGGTGTGTTATCAGCTGCATTCACGCAGAGAGCTTCTAAACAGATTAGCATGGAGGATTCTGAGCGTCGATCCCCCCAACATCGTCTGCTCCCCCCGTCTCCCTCCACTCACAAGCTGATTAATGTCTTTTGTGTGTCTCTGTGTGTTGTACAAACCTGTTATAGTGTTCCAGGTGTGTGTTTATTACCTGTACTGGTACTTTGTGAGTGAGTGTGTGTCGGATTTGTTCTTCGGACAAAATGGAGCACATTACTCTCATCGATCTCCTACTGATGTGAGAGGAGATACTGACACACACAAGTTTTTCTATCATGGTGTGCACATTCTATTGACTTCTGTTGTTTTATGCTGAATTAATGATGTTTTCTATCTTCAGCCCCTAAACAGCCCTCACAGATACCGTTCTCCATTTGTATGTTTTAAATAAGATGTATTGTGTTTATTAATCCATGAACATATTTTGTGAGCAACTCTTTATAAAAAATAGTTATATATGGTGACTGTTATTTTCTATATTAATAAAACAACACAAAATAAAATATGAAACTTCATTTTTGATTAGTAATATGTATTACTAAGAACTTAATTTGGACAACTGTAAAGCACCCTCAGATTCCAGATTTGTTTTTCAATTTTCAGATTATTTATAAATCTCAGTTTCAATTTACTGGTTTTTCAATTTATAGGGTTCATTTTTATTTTATGTTATTATCTTTTTATTTTATTATTATTTTTTTTTATTTAATATTTATTTAACCAGAAAAGACTCTCTGATATTAAAAATCTCTTTCATATGAGAGTCCTGGCAAAAGTAGGCAGCAATACGTAAGGAATAATTGACGATTCACACCTCAGAATGTTCGTCAGCAATCGGTTTCATCACAGAATTACACAACACGAACAAATAAAGAATATTTAAAGCAATTACATATTATTGAGGCATCTTCCTTTTTTGGGAACGTGTGGCCACAGCATAAGAAAAATGATCTTGTGGTCCTGACATATTATAAAGTTTCCACAAGTTAATATGACGTTCCCAAAAATTAATATATTGTGCCCGCGTTATTTCACGTTCCCACCAGTTGAACCGAACATGTCCCCTCCAGGTCACTGTATAATGTACATCACCTTCTAATAATGCAAAAAGCTTTCTGTGAGGGTTACGGTTAGAGTTAAAAGTCAATGGATTGAAAAACAAATTTGTGTTTTTTTCTTGAATGTATGTGCATAATGTTGCATTTGATCAGTCTCTGCCCCTTGATCAGTGCTCTTTATGCAGGAACAAGGTAATTTGGTTCTCTGCCAAAGGCACCTGCTGCGACCTCACTCTGACACAAAAACACACATCAGCAATTTCGATTTAAAGGAAACACTCCACTATTTTTGAAAACAGGCTCATTTTCCAACTCCCCTAGAGTTAAACAGTTGAGTTTTACTGTTTTCGTATCCATTCAGCTGATCTCCTGGTCTGGAGCGCTTTTAGCTTAGCTTAGCAAAGATCATCTCACTCAAAAATGACCAAAGAGTTTCAATATTTTTCCTATTTAAAACTGGACTCTTCTGTAGTTACTTCATATACTAAGACAGATGGAAAATAAAAAAGTTGAGATTTTCTGGGCTGATATGACTGGGAACTATACTCTCATTATGGCGTAATAATCAAGGCACTTTAATGCCGTACCATGGGTGCAGTAGGCGCAATGATATTACGCAGCATTTCAAAATAGTCCCCAGCTAGTTTGTGTTGTTGCAGAGTTGCTGGGAACTATTTTCAGGAGCGGTGTAATATCATTGCACCTGCTGCACCCATTGTGCAGGCTGAATGGATTCGAAAACGGTAAAACTCAACTGTTTAACTCTAGGGGAGTTGGAAAATGAGTCTATTTTCAAAAATAGTGGAGTGTTCCTTTAAGATACGCCAAAGAGGCCCTTAGTTCAAGTTCAAGTTGAGTACAGTGAAACGAAATTCAGTGCCTCAAAGGACCACGGTGACAGACATATAACAATTTAGTAAAACAGTATAAACCTATACACAACTAACCTACTGACAGATTTTGACTATAAATACACTTTATATAAATGTTTACCTATACATAAGCTAATAAAAATATATACAGGCTATACGAATGCTTCACATAGTACTATACATGTGCAAAGAGAAACATTGTAAGTCAAGCTGCTGGCTGGGGAACAGTGCAAGATGATTTGTAGTGCATGAGCATGTAAACACATTACTGAGTCTTTTGTGGGATTTTGTACATACAAGCTTTGTGTGTGAAAAGTGTCTATAGAAGTAAACATCTATATGTGAAAACTAAAATGTGCTTTTTGGCTTTGTTCTGACATGATTTTTTGTCAGATTTAGATATGCAGATTTGTCTGAGCTGATTGCGTTATCTCAGTGCGGAGTGTGGCGTGTGTAAGCTCCTATCATGTGGCAGCAGAGACTCTCTGTGCATTATTCATTGCCTGAACTTTATGTTCTGCCTCCACCCACTCAAACGCACCTCTGCATTTGAAGCACTCAGTCTTTCTCTCTCTCTGTCAGGTGCTGGATATTCATTTAGGATCTCTGAGTGATCTTGAGGGTGTGAGTTAGAGAGAGAGAGAGAGAGAGAGAGAGAGAGAGCATGTAAAGTATGCTCACTGTAATTCATTACAATTTATTCTTCATGTTTAATCTAATCTGACCTAACCAATTTAATTTAATTTATTTCATATTAAATTAATATACAGTTGTATTTATTATATTCAAATAATTATTCAAATGTAAAATGCATTTTTAAATTAATATTAAATTAATTAAAAACATTATTTTCTTCAGGCAATTAACATTGAGAATTTGCTGTAACAAACTTTCCTTTTCTAGTTTTACTTGTGCCGTTTACACAGGGTACAACTTCTGTCATGTCTATAAAGCGCAATAAAACTGAAATTGAAAACATAGAGAGGAGAATTGTAAATCTAAAATGGAGACAGAACAGCGGGGAAAACGAAAAGCAATTCTGATTGAGTCATTCCTGCAATTGTTTGCCAACCAGTTTTGTCTCTAAAACACTTCGTTGTCTTTATCTCTGTTTGACAGAACTACGGGTTGGAGACTGAAAACCTGAAAACTCTCTCTCATAAGCTCAATGCCTCTGCCAAAAACCTGCAGAACTTCATCACGGGCCGCAGACGCAGTGGTCATTACGACGGCCGGACGACCCGCAAGCTGCCCAACGATTTCCTCACATCTGTGGTGGACCTCATCGCTGCTGCTAAGAGCCTTCTGGCCTGGCTCGATAGGTTAGTCCTGCTAAGAGCCACACACACACCAAATCAATACATGATTTAATACATACTAACATAATTAAACACATATTCGATTTAATTGACTTCAAATTCAACCGCATTGATGTTTCAAGTTTTTAAAGAATTACTTGTTGGAGTATAGCCAAATTTGTCGCCCTTTTCCTTAGAAATTAACTCCTCTGAAAAACACTATGGAAAAAGTTATTTGATATCAAATAAATATTTTAAAAATGACCTTAAAGGTTAATAGGTGGTTTATTCTGAGCTCCAGAGTTTTATCATCTCAGATGAAATGCTGTTGTGACGTGAGTAACTTTTGACTGAGATTTCTGGTGATCTGATAGTGATAGATCTACAGATGCAGCTAACTAGATTAGCTAGGTTATTAAGTGAATAATCTGACATTTATATATTTGATCAATTAGATCTTGAATACTACAAAAGTAGTACAACATATTCAGATAAGATGCATTAAATTGATCGAAAGTGACATTATAGACATTTTTAATGTTATAAGATTTCTATTCAAATAAATGCTGTTCTTCTGAATGTCATATTCATGAAAAAATCTAGAAAAGAAATGTATACTGTTTTCCACAAACATATTAAGCAGCACAACTGTTTTCAACATTCATAATAATTAGAAATGTTTCCTGAGCATCAAATCAGTATATTAGAATGATTTTAAAAGGATCATGTGACACTAAAGACTGGAGTAATGATGATCAAAATGCAGCTTTACCATAACAAGAATAAATGACATACACTCAAATAGTTATTTTATACTGTTATTTTATATTATAACAATATTTCACAATATTTATGCAATAAATAAAAGCAGCCTTGAATGAGCAGAATAGAGTATTTTCAAAAACATAAAGTCTTACTGACCAAAACTATACATAATGAAATAATAAGTTTTAATCTTGGTTTTTAATGGATTAGTATGAATTTAAGATGTACTGTATTACTGACCCCTGACTGACTGTATATTATGAAATTATGAGTTTTAGTATTGGTTTTTATGAATTAGTATGGATTTAAGATGTATTACTGACCTCAGACTGACTGTACATTGTGAAATTATGAGAGTTTTATTCTTGTTTTCTATGGATTAGTATGGATTTAAGATGTATTCCTGCATCAGCATCTCTTGTAGTTCCTTCCCAGGCCGTTGATTTTGGGCTTAGGTTCAGAGATGCGGCTGTGATTCCTGGAGTGTTATTCCAGGAACAGCAGAGGGTGTTGATCCAGGAACATTTCCTGTTTGTGTAAATCATGTCAGACATGGTCTTCCCTCCAGTCAAGGGATGGCACTGAGAATTGAAGTGACACTTTGTGTGGCAGGGTGGGCAGAAATTACAGACTTGGGGTCTCTTGTGTAGTGTTTGCGAGGTCAGCTTTTGTCTGTTCAGATTCAATCATGTTGATTTGTGTTCCTCCTCTCAGCAATCAGGTACAAGTATGAGTGAAGAGGTCTTATATAACTCAGACTCTTTCTCTCTCTGTAACTCAGCTTCTTTGGGTTCAAGGTTTTAACCACATGGCTTCTGTTCATGTACGGTTGTCTTCAGATTGTGGTTTCTTTCTGATGTATTGATGAGCAGTGTTTCAGAGAGAGTGATATGTAAGGAAAATGAGAAATTGAACATTTCTGTTCAGTGGTTGCAATTTTTTTCTCACATGCAGGTCCACATGGATTTTTTGTGCTTTTTGTGAGGAAGAATCTGAAGAAATTCAGTTTTCACTGAAAACATCACATCCATTGATTCTCTATGTCAGTGGATCTCAACCTTTTTGACTTAAAAGCCCCCCACTGTCCAACACAATATTTGAAGGCTGTCAATATAATATCTATCTATCTATCTATCTATCTATCTATCTATCTATCTATCTATCTATCTATCTATCTATCTATCTATCTATCTATCTATCTATCTTATCTTTTAAAAAAAAAACTTGAGTTATCTATACAGATAGATATATTAAGTACAGTTATTTGTTTTATTCTAGATGTTTCAAGAATTTTATTCTTTACCAAAAACCACTCACTTTTCTATCATAAATGGTACATCATTGGAAGTTTTGATGATTTGTCACTAGGTTAATGTTGTCTAAATTGTCAGATTGTAGTTGTATAAAAATTCCAGCTTGTTAATTTTTTGTAGAGAAAAGCTGACAACATTTTGCTTTGTTAAAAAGTACAATTAGTTAAAAAAAATATAAATCTTTATAGCAAAAATAAAAATGTGACCCTGGACCACAAAACCAGCCAAAAGTAGCACGGGTATACTTTTAGCAGTAGCCAACAATAAATTGTATGGGCCAAAATTATAGATTTTTTAATCATGCCAAAAATCATTTGGATATAAAGTAAAGATCATTTTCCTTGAAGATATTTAGTAAATTTCCTACCATAAATATATTAAAACTAAATTTTTGATTAGTAATATGGATTAATGAGAACCTTATCAATATATATATATATATATATATATATATATATATATATATATATATATATATATATATATATATATATACATATATATATACATATATATATATATATATATATATATGTATATATATATATATATATATATATATATATATATATATATATATATATATATATATATATACACACACACACACACACATTTTTTTTTTTTTAAATCAGATTCCAGATTATATATATATACATAGACACACACACATTTTTTTTTTTTTTATCAGATTACAGATTTTCAAATAGTTGTATCTCAGCCAAATATTGACCTATCCTAAAAAACCATACATCAATGGAAAGCTTATTTTTCATCAAATGATGTATAAATCTCAATTTAAATAAAATGTGACTCCTTATGACCGGTTTTATGGTCCAGGGTCACAAATGCATTACACAAATAAAAATATATTTGATTTGTTGTAGCAAACATGGTTGGTAGTTTCAGTTTGTTGTTGTTGTACTGCATCACTTCTCGTTTGCTAGAAATTTCTCCGGCTCTCATTGCAAATGAATCGTTTCCTGTCACTTTGTTGCAGCAAATCACTGTCAGTATTAAGCACCTCATAAGACACTTAAGTCATAGACTGTAGTGCTGCAGTATTTCTACTTTTCCATCTCGAAATGAAGGTAAATCAGGCGAGTGGTTTGTGCTGAATGATCCATTTGGCACCCAGTTGCTTGATTCTGTCCAGATCCCTATGGTACTGAGCCTGGCGTAAAGCCCTGGACTGGGACAGCACCGCCCAGTAGGACTCTTTCCATCAGACAGCATTTGATATCCTCTCGACTTCACCCTGCTGAGAACGGCATCTCTCTATTGCTTTTCCCAGGCACCCGCCACCCCACTCTCTGATCCTGGAGCTGAGAGCCGTCTGTATCACACACAGTTCACATTGGCGCAGTCTGGATTGGGATCAAGCTGAGAGGACTTATCCACATCAGCTTACTGACTAAGGTGAACTTGTAGCCAGTCAGTGTTTGGGTTAGGGAGGTTTCAGAGTTTCAGTGCCCATAATCAGGACCGTACGCTGTAGGAACAAGGCCACCAGTTGGGAGGGGTGCCCCGTTCCCCTCGTTCATTAATGCTGGCCTAATTACGCTCCCCGGCCTCTCTTCTCTGCCAAAAGAGTCCCCAGTAGAGCTGTCGTCTCCCCTGCAGACATAGTGGAAGAACAGAAGGAACTCTGAGAGAGAGGGAGAAATGGAGTTACACTAACGCAGGTAAATGGATCTGAAGCCAAGAGACATTACGACTGACTTGAGAGTCTCGGTCCCTTAAGTGTTATTGGTTCATATCCATCCAGCCTGACACTGGCTCTCCTCTGCCATTTGCCAAGTTGGTGATCATCATTTTAATGGTATCTGGCTGCTTCTCTTGGGTTTGTAGTGGACTTTCCCTCATTTTCTTTCACTGTGGGTGGAACTTCAGGTGGGAGCGGCTTATTGGAATGCGAAGGAGGTTCCGTCACTTACATTAAGATGCGTAATAGATCATAGTCAGAGTACAATCCATACTGACTTGATAATTCAGGCAACTAAACATTTGTCGTTTTTCCCCTTTTGAAATTAGTGAAAAGACTAAATGTCCAATCAAACACACTCTGCTTGTATTCCTCAAAGCCTCAATTTTAGTTTTGCCACTTATATCTGGCATCTACTCTAACTAAGCCCTAAAGTTTTTGTCTTATATTCAACTCAACTGTTTTCACATTCATTCTTCAAATTCAGGTCTGAATAAGCATTTGATACTAAATAATACAGAGTAACTTTCTTTAAAAATTCTGTTATTTTAAAATCAAAATAAAACACGCACAACACATGGAACCCTGAAGCAGATGGCTTACAGCAGCAGAAGACCACAAAAGGTGCCACTCCTGTCAGCTAAAAACAGGAATACGGAGGCTACAATTCTCACAGGCTCACCAAAATTGGCCTGGTCTGATGAGTTTCGATTTCTGCTGGGACGCTTAGAAGGTAGGGTTAGAATTTGGCATAAAGAACATGAAAACATGGAGCCATCCAGCCATGTCTCAATGGTGTGGGGGATATTTTCTTGGAGCCGTTAGTACCAATTGAGCATTGTTTAAACACCGCAGCCTACTTGAGTATTGTTGCTGACCACGTCCATCCCTTTATGACTACAATGTACACACCTTCTGATGGCTTCTTCCAGCAGGATAATGCAGCATGTCACAAAGCTGAAATCATCTCAGACTGTTTTTTTCAACATGAGAATGAGTTCACTTTACTAAAATGGCCTCCACAGTCACCAGATCTCAATCCAATTGAGCAGCTTTGGGATGTGATGGAACAGGAGATTTGCACTATGGATGTGCAGCCGAAAAATATGCAGCAACTGCATGATGCTATTATGTAAATATGGACCACAATCTCTGAAGAATGTTTCCAACACCTTGTTGAATCTATGCCATGAAGAATTAAGGCAGTTCTGAAGGCAAAAGGGGGTCCAACCGGGTACTAGCCAGGTGTACCTAATAAAGTGGCCAGTGAGTGTACTAGGGATATGCTGGTATCAAATTTTCATGTTGCAATTAATGCTTTTATCATGGTATTCGGTATTATCATGATATTGAAATTTAGTTGGCCATAATACAGTATAACAGGTTTAATAACTTATTTGATAACACTTTATAATAGGTAACACATATTAGCTGCTTATTAGCATGTATATTACTAGAATATTAGCCACGTATTAGTGCTAATTAAGAACATATTAATGCCTTATTTTACTTGACCTTATTCTACATCCCTAATCTTACCCACTACCTAAACCTAACAACCACCTTACTATTAAAAAGGAGCAAATTAAGAATTTATTGAGAGAAATGTCATAGTTAATAGTTAGCAAGTTTTACCTATCCTAAAGTGTTACCACTTTTTTATTATAACAAAAATAACTTAAAAAATAAGCAATACAGAAAAACATATAAAGTTAAACATTTTACACAGATTAAAGTGCAAAAGAACTATAAAGACCAATAGGTATCACTTTACAATAAGACCTCATTAGTTAACCATGAACATTCACAATTAGCAATAGCTACATTTGCTACAGAAGTTTTTAATCTTTGTTAAAAAATACAAATCTTAGTTCATGTTAGATCATTAAATAACACAGTTGCAACTTTTGATTTTAACAACGTGTTATTAAATAAGATTGCTGAATGTTCAGAAATTTGTGATTGGCAGTTTATGTTAACTAATGAACTAACTAATGTTAACTAATGAAGCCCTAATAGTTAGCCCTGAAGTCCAGATTAAAATGTAAAAAAAAGTTTGAAGATTAATAGCGTATTAAGTAAATATTTAAGTATTTGTCACAGTGATGAACACCATAGCAAATCCACAAGTCTGGATGGCTATTTAAATCTATTTAAATATGTTTTATATAGTATAGCAGCTGCTTTATTTATGGCGTTTCCAGGGTAACAGCTGCATTTTCTGTAGTTTAGCGCCATCTGCTGTCAAAGAATGAATGTGCATTCATTTAGTGCATCTTTCACGTGTTCCCCCATGTGCTTCTCATGCGTGCTTGTTTACATCAGAGCGCACACGCATCTTTCAAGCAGCAAACATCGGTGTTGTGCCTTTTGACCAGTTGATGGGAAAAGTATTCTTAAAATGCATCCCAAATTCTTAATAATTTGTAATGTATTAACGGTATTCAAAAGTGCCTACGATAACAATATCGTGCATATTCATTATCGTGATATATTGCATTACCGAATACCGGCACATGTCTAGAGTGTACATATATATGTAAAATGATGGGTTCTATAAATATAAATATATAAAATCTATATAAAATCTATTAAATTATTGTTATTGGCCAATAACTGTTAAAATATCCATTATTGGTACCAGCCTCAAATTTCTTGAAGGGTGCATCACTACCTATAGATTATCTTGTAATGGTGTGATCATTGTTTCTTAGATAAAAGTTCTTATTTCTTTCTTGAAGCTCAAACTATAGAGCATGGCACTAGTGGCACCAAGGTCATGTGTTTGATTCCTAGGGAGATTGTGAACTGCATAAATATCTACCTTTAATGCAATGTAAGTCACTTTAGATAAAAGCATATGCAAGATGCATAAATGTAAATGCCCTGACATTAATAGTGCTAATGCGTTTTCATTGATTTGTTCAGATGGGAGCTGAAAGTATTCTGATTCTCTCTTCGGGTGTAAAAGGATATTTGAATTGAAGATAGACAGCAGCGCATAAGCAATTACAAGCACACACCAGCTTTCAGACTCTCACGCATTGATTGAAAAACTGGAGCAGGATGAGGTAAAACTTTAAGGCCTGGCCTTGAGGAGATGGTAGTGGTCTTTTTTACCCAACTGATGGATTTCCTGACAGCCTGGAGCCGTCGTGTCCAGATGGTGGCATGTGCTCAAATGCTTCAAAAGAGCAAAGGTTGGATGTAATGAAGTCTACTCAGTCCTGGAGAGAATTGAATGAGATGCATAGATTTTAGCATCTGTCTCTCTACCTGGATGACTTGGTTTTGAACTTCTTGCTATCCTTTCTCTCACATTTAGTCTTTTCTCTCCCTCCCGTTCTCTTTCTCCATCCCCTCAGGTTTTTTCCAGACATTTCCCATGCAGTCTCTGACCACTGCGTCCATGCTTGCTGACAGGTGTCCTTGAACCGAGGTCGGACGCTGTCGGCGCACTTATCTACCGCGAAGGGATATTTGGGAGTCAAGTGAAGCCGCTGACATTTAGGAGCGGAGTTTTGAAGGGGGATTTGGTATTCGCCGAGAGCTGCATCTCAAATCCTGTTTAGGAAAGCGAGTTTAGTGTGTTCGGGTGGTATAAGAGTGCTTGTGAGGTCTTTGAATGAATGATTTGTAGCCCAGCGGTGAAAGATTGTTAGAGTTTCTTAAATTGTGAGGGGCTTCTGGGCGTGCGTCAGCTGGTGTTCCCAGCGGTCTAAGAGGAATATTTAGACACAGGATGGAAACGATGAACCAATGTTCCTACAGCCCTGTATATATAGCACACAGCCTCAATACACACGACCCACATTCACTTCGTCACTCACAGGAAGTGAGAAACTGGGTCTGGAGTACATTGATAGTCAATAGGGATAGCATATACACGTCTAGAATTTGCAAACACACTCAAATTGTCCGTCTTGTGGGTCTGGCTCTAAGAATAATCTAATGGTTAATTCTAGGTGTTACTTCTTTTGCAGGTCACCATTTGCTGCCGTAACAGATTATTCCGTGACCAGGAACAACGTGATTCAGCTGTGCCTGGAACTCACTACTATAGTACAGCAGGTAATGACATTCACCAACCAAACAAAATAGATCAACGCTTTGACAGTCTGTATGAGATGCAGCAAACTCACATGAACACTCATGATTGAAAAAGATGAGTCTAATTCTCTTATTTGATGTAGGTCATATATGCCTCTACTCTTGGCATGGAGAAGGACTTTCAAAGTAGAATTAGCAATTACATTGAGTTAAAAGAATAATAGTTCACCCAAAAATTGACATTTTGTCATGATTTACTCATCCGCATGTCGTTTCAAACCTGTATGAATTTCTTTGAGTTTAAAATTGAGTTGTTGAACATAAAAGAAGATATTTTGTAGAATGCTGGTTATCAAACAGTCAATGTTCTTCATCGACTTCAATAGTATTTCTTTCCCTACTGTGGAAGTCAGTGGGGACCAACAACAGTTTGATTCTTCAAAATTCTTCAAAATATATATTTTTTGTATTCAACATACTTAAGAAACTTATATAGGTTTCGAACGACATGAGGGTGAGTAAATAATGACTAAATGTCAATTTTTCCCATTCATCATTCAACATTAAATGTTGTGAGTGATAAAAAATATAAAATACAAATGCAGCTATATATTTTCATGTAAAACAAAATAAATTAGTGTAAGTTTTTGTTTCCATGTCAAGGATGTCAAGGACTACATCTCATTTGCTACTGAGGCAGTGTGCATTGTGGGTAATGTAGTCTTTTAGAGCATAGCAGGAAAGGAAACGCGATCAGTGTGAAATAACCATGTCAGACAAAAGAGAAATTTGAGAAAGGAGAGGGATTCAAGGCCCCTGCCTGCAGTGATATGCGTGTGTGTTAGCATGTGTGTTTGTGTACCCAGCAGATTAAGGGTCAGAAGATCATGGCCAGCAAGAGCAGCATTAAATGGATGAGTCTGTCACAGCCAGTTTAGCCTAAACACTGCACACAACCTTTCTCTTAATCCAGGACAGATTACAGCATTGAAGCCAGAGATCTGGATCTAATCTTAACTAATGCAACTAGTATTGAGCGCTCAGGACCAGCAGGGGCCCTTTCTCCTAATCGGCCCCTGAGAGATTAGGTCAAAATAGAACAGATTCCTCTTTCTCCTATTTGGCAGGTGTGTATATAGCTGGTTTCTACCTGATCCAAACTGGTAATTAACTGATCCAAGATAATCTAAACTGGTTTAGCCGACCAGATGGATCACCAGCTGGTTGGAACCTGACTTAGTTGGTAGACAATCTTGTACCAGCCTAGTATGTTCCAAAAACCTGCTTGACCATCTGATTTCTCCACCAGGGCACTTGACCAAGACGGTCGCTTGTATTCTATCAATGGCCACAAACATCTAAACAAAAGCTTCAGTGTCCACAGTCCCCATTACTATACTATCACATTGTAACTTATATACTGTAGACCGTATGGATGAGCGCTGCCTGCTGGCATCACTGTGATCTATCTCAATCTTTAGTTTGGATGTGTTTGTCTCTCTCATTGTCTGGCTCTGTGTGGTGTTTACTTAATAATTTAATAAGTAATATTGCATCCAAAAATGAACATTTCTCATTAATTTGCTCCTCGTGTTGTTCCAAACGTACTGTCTTTTGTGAAACACAGCTGTTCCCAATTAAGTGAAAGTGAATAAGGTCTGTGGCTGCTCCAAGCTGCAAAATAATAATAATAATAAAAAAATAAAAATAAAAGTAAGATATCAATGTATTTGCATAGACAGCAATGCAACTACCACGTTTAAGGCCCAGAAGTGTAGTTGGGACATCGCTAAAATATTCCATGTGATATCAGTAGTTTAACCATAATGGTATGAATTTTCGTGAATACATTTTGTGTGCAAAGAAAACTAAAACAACGACTATTCAATGCATTCTCTTCCGTGTCAGTCTTTGTCGCTTTACCACAACTTTTTGGGTCATGTTAGGGACAGTTCTATTGATGTCTATGCAGGGTGAGAAAGTTCTTGAATTTCCTCAACAAAAAACAAAAAACAAAAAAGAGCTTAATTTGTGTTCAGAAAATGAACTAAGGTCTAACAGGCTTGGAACGACATGAGGGTGAGCAATTAATGACAGAATTTTCACTTTTGGGTTAACTATCTTTAATATTTTTCATCCACAGAGCTCTCTTTGGAACGTTTTGCAATGCTTGATTTGTGAATAAATGGTTCTTTTGGGTCAGATGTTTTCAATGAATCATTTAATCAAATTTTCAGAGACAATCCATATAAATTGTTCATAAATCACACTAATCTGGAAATTGAGTTCAGTTTACTAACTGCAGCATAACAGCCAATATAAAAATAATGTGTTGAGCGAGTATGAACTATTAAATAACTACTATAAGTAACCGATAACTTGTGACATTGTGTTAATTGTGTTTTGTACATCAAAATATGTTGATGTGATTTTGGTATAATATTTCTATGTTTGTATGTACGTACGCATGTATGTATGTATGTATGTATTTTCAATCATATTTCTATGCAGTTTTAGCAATAAAAACATTACATTTAAAATACTCTAGTTCGTACATTAAAAAAATGTTTTCAAAAATCACACCAAGGCTGCATTTATTTGGTCAACAATACAGCACAGTTAAACAGTAATATTGTGAAGTGTTGTTACATTTTAAAGCAACTTTATAGAACCATTTTTTTTTTGATAATTTTATTGTGATTTTAAAGCTTGACAGCTCCAGTCACTTGTCCATTTTCTTCAAAAATCTTCTTTTGTGTAAAAGAATAAAGTCATTTGGATTTGGAACAATGTGAGGGTTAATAAATTGAAAAAAAAAACTGAAACATTTAAAAAATAAAAGAGTTAAATTTTTTGTGTGATTTTTTTTTGTGAGAATGCATGTGTCTTATGCGTGCCTCCAGTCACACACACACTGGCGTTCTGCGTGATGATCCATGGCTTGAGTGACAGCACTGGAGAATAGGTACAGAGATGCTCAGAGGTGCTCAGAAGGGAAGTGAATCAATGCGGTTTCATTTGCCGGGAACGCTCTTTTCTTTCACTCTCTCTCAAGGCTTTGGCTGTGCGAGTGTCTCAGGTGTGAGGGCTGGTTATTACTTTATTGTGATGAAAGAGAAGAGGTGCAGGTGAGAGCACCAAAGACGATGACAGAAAATAAGCCCTCTCGGTAAGATGCTGCAAAAAATGGAGACATATCATTTCAAGGACCAAAAAAAATAATGTCCTCCTACTGGGCATTGTTAGGTTTGGGGGTCAGTGATGGATACAGGAAGCAGAGTGGGTGTTTCCATGGTGATGGTGATGTAGTTTCTTCAGTAGATCTTCTTTAATAATTCATAAATGCTCAATTTATCTGTATACATGATATAAGGGTTTATGATCTTGTTTGTCTGTCCTTGGAATAAATGTGCTCACAGTGTCATTTTTTTGAATGATAAAGCCATTTGCTCTATGAATAGAAAGTTATACCATATTCTTTGTTTGATATATATGATGCATTGACCATTTATGAAATAATACAGGACTGTTAAGAATATAAAATGACTTACTTGGTTCCAACAAGAAAAAAAAAACCTGCTTCACAACAGCACTACATTATGCCTTATTCAGTAAAAATGTCAAATGTCACTTCCATTATAATCAATTACCAAACTGCTGCACATTGCATTGTGCCTTCAGCCAAATATTATTTTCCTCATTTGATTAAAATAAAAGGATTTTATTGATTGAATTGCTCTGTATCAATTACATAATTGATTATGACTTTTATGTATTTAAAATATTGTGTTTTGCATATTATATATATATATATATATATATATATATATATATATATATATATATATATATATATATATACAAACATATTTATACACATATTTTTATAAATATGTGTATATTTTTAATATATATGTTTATATTTATAATATATTCATATGCAGTTGTAGCAGTAACTAACATTACAGTAGCAGTACTATTTTTAATAAATTGTTTTCTGTTTGAATATATATAAACATTTAATTTATTTATTTGATGTCAAAAGTAGAATTTTCAACAGCCTTTATTCCAGTCTTAAAGAGCCACACAGATGGGAAATCAAAAATCACCTGTATTACAGTGTATGATGTAGCTGTCCATCAGTGTAAACAATGTGCAAAGTAATTAAACCAAAAAGTACACGATTTATAAAGTTATTGGCTTCTAAAGTAAGGAGTCGACTCTGAATCGCTGAAACGAGTCATTATAGATTTCAAATCTTTTCCCCATCTCTATGTGGGGGCAACTTTGCATAATAATCTCCGCCTACCGTCTTGGGAGAGCCGAAACTCTGACCTGCCCCACCCCCCCACACAGACGCTCTGTTTGGAGTGATAGCATCATGTCGAGGAGACAGTGTGTTTTTAATTGTAAAGGCAAGTTTGTTTTATTTTCACTGCCAAAGAATGAAGATCAGAAGAACCAATGGCTAAAATTCATTTTTACCACAATACCAGAGCAGTACAACAAATCCTTGTTGTGTTCACAACATTTCACTGATGACTGCTTTTCTAATCTCGGTGAATACAGCGGGATTTTCAAAGCGTTTGGCCATGAAAGAGGGTTCATTACCAACTTTATTTAGACCAACGAGCATCTCCGAATCACAACGCGAAGTATGATTATGAAGTTATGTGTTTGTTTTCTCCCGTATCAGTATGTCTGCTGTCTGCAGCTTGTCTGCGCTGATCTTTATTTACAAAAACGTCATTAAAATGAAGTGTAACTCCGTGAATACTCAACGAAGAGACATGAGAGAGATATCTATAGAAAGCTTGACATGTCTACTTTAAAACTAAACAAGTGCTGCCGAAAACAGATATTCTGTGATAAAGTAATCCATACGAAAACAACGCGATGTCTCACGTCTCCCTTCATTATATGTAATGTGACCACGCCCCCGCGCTGAACGGCTATTCAGATTCAAACTGAAGTGCGCGGCTTGAATACACCCACACAGAAGAAAAAGCAGCTGTTCAAGTTTTTTATTTTACTGTTTGCTTCGTGATGAGAGGAATAAGACATAATTCACCCCAAAAAGATGCTAACGCATTGTTTACCATGAAGGTGTGTGCGGAACAACCAATCAAACCTGACTATGTTAGTTGACCAATCAGAACACAGTATGCTACCGAAAGGTGGGGTTTAAGGAAACTGAATCTTTTGAACAGATTCGCGCGAACCGTTTGGGGATCTCTGAGAATTGAGGTAATTTTAAAATGATATTTTGACAAAATGACAATGTTTTTTAACCTTGGATGGATTTAAACCTAATGTACAGGACTTATAAACAGTGATAGGAAGCTTAGAATTTTCATCTTACTGGCTCTTTAAGTGTCACATGATCCTTCAGAAATCATTCTAATATGGTGATTTGCCACTCAATAAGTATTTCTTATCAACAATGTCGAAAATAGTTGTGCTTCTTAATATTTTTTGCCAAAACGCAGTGAATTATAATATAAATTTCTAAAGAGCATAATTTAAAAAAGTCATCTAAAACAAATACAGTATCATTATTCTAAAGTAACCTTTTCGGAGCAGTTTTTCTATCAATGGATGTATTTTCATTGGAAATGTAAAATTTACAATTGTTTTACTGCCCGACGAATTTCCAATGGAGATTATGTTCAGATTATGGTAGTTAATAATAATCAATGTACTTAATAAAACTGGTGTTTATGACCAAAGGACAAGCAAATAACTGCAGGAGTTTGCTTCACGTTTGTCTGCTTGTTTATATCTTATTGTATATGACACCTGCACAAACACAGTCACACTGCAGGTTTGCTATTTCTCCATGGACTTTCACAGCAGTCCCGGCCCCCAGCGGGAACCTCAGGAGCTCCTTGAAATGTCTCCATCAGAGCCTGAATGTTAAATTGAGCCCGGGGCTCTCCTCTGTTCAACCTTCCTATATTAGATCAGCATCTGAGAGAGAGAAAGAGAGAGAGAGAGAAAGCCATTTCTGAACACAGTGACCCAGCTGTTTGGTAGATTATCCCATCTGCAGAGATACTTTGCTCAGTAAATGTTTTCTCAAGCGCTCTGTGTGGGTGAGTGTGTACGTGAGAGGCCTACACTCTTTTAAATGGCAGTAATATCTTACTCTTTCCTCTTCGCAGGACTGCACCGTCTATGAAACCGAAAATAAGATCCTCCATGTGGTAAGTGTTTCTCTTCTGGTTTACGCTGCAATATGATGCTGATAATGAGCTCTAATGTTTCTCCTGTGAGCTCTGCCCTTATTTCTTCATTTACAGGAAGTACTGTGAGGATTCTCATACACATACTCTCTCTGCCTGTTTGTAAATGTTCATTTTACATGAACCATTTACCAAACAGATTCTTTCGAGTCATCATTCAGTAGTGCCTGCATTTTTGGCCCCAAAGAATCTTCCTTGATCTTTTTTGCAGTAAAAATAAATCTATTTTTAGATTGCACTATGTCACTATTTCAGGTTAGTTGTAAATTAAGGCTAAATAGAGGCTCCAGTTACTGTAAGTGCTGTTCTAATAGTTTTTTCCCCAGACAAGGACCATTTTAAGATCTTCAAATCTATAATATAATATAATATAATATAATATAATATAATATAATATAATATAATATAATATAATATAATATAATATAATATAATATAATATATACTATACAAATATTATATTATATTATATTATATTATATTATATTATATTATATTATATTATATTATATTATATTATATTATATTCAACCAACTCCCTGCCAATTAAGAAATAAACTTTTCCAAACCAAATAATTAATAAAACGTAAACTCCTGATGACTAATTTTATAAGCACACAGTGATTTGAATAGATGCTTTAAATGTTTGAGTCATTTGAGTCATCATTCTGTAGTGATTGTTAAAGTCTTTGCATTTTAGGCCCCAGAGAATCTTCTTTGATCTTTTTTATAGTGAAATAATCTTTACATTAAATAACGCTTTTTCTTTGTTTGGTGTTAGTACACTTTTTTTCAGGATAAGAATCATTTAATTCCTGATTATATATTATGTTATGTTATGTTATATTGTTTTCACATTATTTAAAGTATAACTCTCATACAGACTTCTAGTTAAGGGAATTCTTTTTGATGAATCATTTAAAATACATGATTCAAATGAATGCATATACATTTTGATCACAACTTTTTATTTATTTATTTTGCAGTGATCTCAGCCTTTGAACGCAACGCTGATTGATTTTAATAGTTGTTTTTGTTTCATGTAAAAGACATGATTCCTCATCTCAGTGTTTTTATATTTGTTGCTGTAGGTAACCATTTTGTGAACATGTATTTTACTAGTTCAAACCGTGAGGTGAAGTTCCCTTTGCAGTCACAGGAGAGCCACAGCAAGGCTCTTTGTGAGATTCCCGTCTCATACACACTGGCACACAACAGTGTGTGTGGCAGGTCCTGTTGTCGCCACAGACTGCTGGGCTGGGCACAGCTGTCATTCTCACTGAGTCCCACAGCTATAAATACCTACACATTGTGCCTGCTAGCAGCAGATTTCATTCCCCAGCACCACCCCACCTCAGCTACCGGCTGTAGGAGGAGAAGCAAAAACACCAATGACACCAGATGAAAGCAGAAGCAGAGAGAGAGATGAAACCATAAAACAAAGTGAATTAAAGTGCTACAGATCCCTAAAATGCAAATACAAATCGCAATATAATTGCAGTCATACTAGGCAGAGAAATCCAGGTGCATGTTTTGCAAATCTAGTAGCAAAGTGAAAAATGCTAAGCATGATAATAGTGTTGCTGCTGTACATAGATATAGCTATGTAGTAATGTTTTCTAGATAGGTAGGTAGGTAGGTACAGACAGACATGCAGACAGACAGACAGACAGACAGACAGACAGACAGATAGATAGATAGATAGATAGATAGATATATATTTCCAATTTTTTAACACTTTTTGCTTCTTGCTTACTGTATTTGAAAAGTTTCTTGAGAGTCTCAGTAGGTTTGTAATTTACTTTACATTCGAGCCAGTAAAAAGCTTGTTGAGAGAAAAGTGGAGAGCAGAGGAATAGTGCAGTGGTTAACAGGAAATGAAACAACATCGATTCCCACCTCCTTCACCTTGAGTGAACTACACCAATATCCCAGACAGGTGAAATCTGATCATAATCGCTGAGAATTTGATATAACGCTGTTGAGATAATGAACGAAAAGGGGCCGAGAGTACAGGGGAGACTGATAAACCAAAAAAAGAAGAAAAACCTAAACCAGAATGAAACTCAACTTCTTGACAATTAATGCAGCACATTTTCCAAATCTAATTATCCCATAACTGATCAACCCATAGATTTACTCCTAGTCTTTTTAGGCATAACGTCCCTAGGTTACGTATGTAACCCTAGTTCCTCGAGGGAACGAGACGCTGCGTCGATCGCATTTGGGGAACGCCTTTGGCAAGAACAACTCTGAATATCGTGTGCAATCAGTTCAATGGAAGAGCGTGACGTCACGGACGGGGTGACGTAGCGACCAGGAAGCTATAAAGGCACGTGCCACGCAGCTGGCTTCAGCTTCGAGTAGGGAAGCAAGCGCAGGCAGGGGTGCCGGGAGTATGGCTCGGCGACGCAGCGTCTCGTTCCCTCGAGGAACTAGGGTTACATACGTAACCTAGGGACGTTCCTCTTCGGGAACTCGAGCTGCGTCGATCGCATTTGGGGAACGATGTGCCAACGCTGCCAGACTACCAAACCCCTGCCTAGTGTGTATCCGTAGAGCACAGCTTAGGACGAGAGGACAGAAGAGCCAGGAGCGGCTCGCATATCGAGATTGTAAAATCTGGCAAATGTAGAGGGCGTGGACCACCCCGCAGCGTTGCAGATGTCCAAGAGGGACACACCTGCCAGGAAGGCCTTAGAGGCAGCCATACTCCGCGTAGAGTGAGCCTTGGCTCCCAAAGGAAGGGGAAGACCAGAGGACTCATATGACTCGTTGATAGCCTCGACTATCCAACGGCTGAGGGTCTGCTTAGAGGCAGGAGAACCCCTGTTAGTAGGACCGTAGCATACAAGCAATTGGTCGGATTTTCTCCACAGGGCAGCTCTGTGGACGTATGCGTCCAGTGCTCGCACTGGACACATACAATTTAGCTTCACCTGGTCTGGCTCCCGAAGGCCTGCAGTACGACAGGTTGTGGTGTGACAGAGGGAACTTTAGGAATATAACCCGCTCGAGGGTAAAGAAATGCTTTGGCCATACCAGGGGCAAAGTCTAGATAATTAGGGGCCACCGAGAGGGCCTGGAGATCTCCAACTCTCTTTAGAGAAGTAATAGCCAATAATAGGGCAGTCTTAAGTGTCAGATGTCTGTCTGATATTTCTTGAATTGGCTCGAATGGAGCTTTGCAGAGAGCCTCTAACACCACAACCAGATCCCATGGGGGAATACGGGACCGTACTGGAGGTCTCAGCCTCAGTGCACCTCGGAGGAAACGTGTAACTAGGGGGTGTCTACCCAGTGACTGGTCACTGAAAGGGACGTGGTAAGCAGCTATGGCCGCCACGTACACCTTTAAGGTGGAGTGGGTCAACCCCGCAGAGAGCCTAGCTTGTAAAAACTCCAGAACTGTACCAACTGGGCAGTTAACAGGGTCAAGGTGGCGATCTCTGCACCATGAAGTGAAGAGTTTCCACTTCAGGGCGTACAGTTTCCTCGTAGAGGGAGCTCTGGATTGGAGTAGGGTCTCAACAACCTCGGTTGAGAGACCAGCTGCTAACAGATGTGCCCCCTCAGGGGCCACACCCACAGCTTCCACAACTCCGGCCGAGGGTGAATTATTTTGCCCTGCGCCTGAGAGAGTAGATCTGTCCTGATCGGAATCTGCCATGGAGAGCCGTCGAGGAGAGAAATCAGATCTGCGAACCATACTCGGCCCGGCCAGAACGGGGCTACTAACAACAGACGGACCCCGTCCCGGCGTACTCTCGCCAGAACTCCCGGGAGCAGAGCGATGGGGGGAAAGGCATACAGACGAATCCTCGGCCAAGTCTGTGCCATGGCATCTAGTCCCAGTGGAGCTGGGTGAACTAGAGAGAACCAGAGGGGACATTGCGATGTCTCTCGAGTCGCGAAGAGGTCCACCTGAGCTTTGCCAAATATCTGCCATATCTGCTTCACCACCTCGGGATGAAGCATCCATTCCCCGGGCCTTGGCCCCTGTCTCGACAGCATGTCTGCTCCCACATTCAATCGCCCAGGAATATACACTGCTCTTAACGAGAGGAGTTTGCCCTGGGACCACAGGAGGATCTGGTACACCAGCTTGTACAAGGGGCGTGAACGCAGACCCCCCTGGTGATTGATATAAGAGACTACCGCTGTGTTGTCGGTGCGCACTAACACATGACAGCCTCTCAGGTCTGGGAGGAAATATTTTAAAGCTCGATACACTGCTAGCATTTCTAGACAATTGATGTGCCATGTCAGATGGCGACCGCTCCACAGACCGCGGGCAGGGTGGCCACTCATGACCGCACCCCAACCGGTGAGGGACGCATCTGTCGCTAGCGTTACACGGCGACCAAGAGATCCCAGCACCGGGCCCTGATTCAAGAACCAAGGTTTCTTCCATATGTCTAAGGCACGAAGGCATCGCCGCGTGACCTGAATAGTTCGGAAAGGATTTCCCCTCGGGGAAAACCCCTTGGTCTTGAGCCACCACTGAAGGGGCCTCATGTGCAGGAGACCAAAAGGTATCACGTTGGACGCAGCTGCCATGAGCCCTAACAGTCTCTGAAACTGCTTCACAGTGAGTGACTGGCCTTCTCTGACTCTCTTGACTGATGTGAGGATCGACTCGATCCGAGCAGGAGACATACGTGCCTGCATCGTGGTCGAATCCCATACTACGCCTAGATAGGTGGTTCTCTGAACTGGAGAAAGTACACTCTTCTTGGCATTCAGTCTCAAACCCAGCTCCCCCATGTGTGCGAGAACGACATCTCGATGTCGAACCGCCATCTGCTCTGATTGAGCTAAGATCAACCAATCGTCGATATAATTTAGAATGCGGATGCCCTGCATACGGAGGGGTACCAGAGCCGCATCTACACACTTCGTGAATGTGCGGGGTGAGAGTGCAAGGCCGAATGGAAGTACTCGATATTGATAAGCTTTGCCCCCGAAAGCGAACCTCAGAAACTTCCTGTGTTGTGGAAGGATGGATATGTGGAAGTATGCGTCTTTGAGATCTATCGTGACAAACCAGTCCTCGGATCTGATTTGAGCTACAACCTGTTTGACAGTAAGCATTTTGAACTTCAGTGACATAACTGAGAGGTTTAACTGACGTAGGTCTAAGATCGGACGCAACCCCCCATCCTTCTTTGGAACTATGAAATACCGGCTGTAGAACCCGGATTCCCTGTCTAGAGGAGGGACCACCTCGATGGCCTCCTTCCTTAATAGGGTATTCACTTCTTGTTCCATAACCAGAGCCTGCTGGGGGCCGACGACTGTCGGTGTAACCCCATCGAATTTCGGCGGTGGACGGCCGAATTGAATAGCGTAGCCTCTTTCTACTGTGTGCAGGACCCATTGAGAAACATTTGGCAGAAGTCTCCACGCTGCTCGAAAATGTACTAAGGGAATCAGTCTCTCGAGACTGATCTCTGGTGTAAGAGGCCCCCGAAGGGGAGGCGAGCTTCCCAGCTCCGCTACGCTCACGGGCGGAAATAACTGGGAGGGACGCTCGCGGGAGACCGCTGCGCCCTGAAACACTGGCAGGGTTGGCAGACCGGCCTCCGGAGGGTACCGGGGAGAGGCGGGCACCGTATACTGAGGTGGGAACCGCTCTGACCCCGTAGGGGCTACCCTCGAGGTCACTGGTAGCATGGCGTCAGGACCTCTTTGTCGAGGACTTCCTAGCTTCGATAATAGTACGAAGGTCTGATTTTAATCTAGGAGCCCCCGACTCAGAGCGCTTAGACCCTCGGTCCCGGCGTGGGGGAGCACGAGTGGCGACGCTCTGCTTTTGAGCCTCGCGGTATGAGGAGCCTGCTAGTGGCGTGGGTATCTCCCGTCCAGATAACCCACAAGAGCGACGAGGGAGGAAACTCTGGAACGCCGCCGCCTGTTTACGGGCCTCCTGGAACCTGTCGACGACAGTATTGACTGTGTCGCCGAACAGGCCCGAGGCTTGGAGCGGGGCGTCCAGGAGGCAGAACCTGTCACGGTCTTTAATTTGGGACAGGTTCAGCCATAAATGCCTCTCCGCGGCCACCAAGGCTGCCATAGACCGCCCAATTGCGCGAGCGGTCTCTTTGGTGGCGCGGAGGGAGAGATCAGCGGTCCGTCTAAGTTCTGCAATATCGTCGGACTTGATCCCCTCTCCCTCGTCTACATCTCTCAACAGGTCGGCCTGATATGCTTGAAGGACGGCCATGGTGTGAAGGCACGCCCCTGCCTGACCTGCTGCCACATAGCCCTTGCCCACTAACCCTGATGTCGTTCTTAATGCTTTAGTAGGCAAGGCCGGAGCCTTCAGAGACGACGCCGAACCGGGTGACAGATAGCCCGCAAGCGTCTGTTCAACCCGTGGCATCGCTCTGTAACCACGCTCATCGAGCCCTGTCACATTCCCATAATACTGCGAATCAGGGCCGAAAAGACGGGTGGAATATGGATGTTTCCACGACCTCGCTATCTCATCATGGAGGTCGGGAAAAAAAGGGAAGGCTCCGGGCTGGAGGTGGTTGTCTGGGCCTGAGATACCGCTCATCTAATTTACTTCTCTGCGGTTCATGTGATTTTTGTGGGGGCCAGTCTATTTTTAACTTCTCGACTGCGCGAGTTACCACCTCCAGCAGCTCCTCATACTGGGGCGAAAGGGGTGGCGAATCCCTGCCAACTGTCTCCACATCCACCTCATCAGACGAAGAGAGGTGGAGTGTCGACCCCTCGCCCTGGGCGGAAGAAACCGACGAGCGTGCTTCCGATCCCAGGGTTTGGGCGCCAGATCTAGCAGATGAGGAAGGAGATAAGGACGTGCCCGTCTCCATTCCCTCTGCCAGATCCACCTGCGAACCCCACGAGTGCAGCAGCCGCTCTGCCTCAGCAGAAGCGGGGCCAGAGCCGCGGGGAACGCTGGCGAAGGCTCCCTCCTCGAAGAGAGCCCTCCGGGATCGAAGCGCCCGCATTGGCAATCGTTCACAATGCGGGCAGTCGGCTCCCTCGAGAGCCGACTCAGCGTGCTCCGATCCCAGGCAAACCACGCATAAATCATGTGTGTCCCCAGCCGTGATGTAGCGCTGGCATGGAGGAACACACAGTTTATAGCGCGATTTGGTTTCGCCCTTCAAATGTCTCGTCTTAGCTTTAGACTTAGGCATCGTAGTCTAATGATACTGGACAGACAACAGTAAATAAGACTTACAAGACAGACTTATGAACATGCACACACAGAGCGCTTGCTGAAAGACGCGAAGCTGAAGCCAGCTGCGTGGCACGTGCCTTTATAGCTTCCTGGTCGCTACGTCACCCCGTCCGTGACGTCACGCTCTTCCATTGAACTGATTGCACACGATATTCAGAGTTGTTCTTGCCAAAGGCGTTCCCCAAATGCGATCGACGCAGCTCGAGTTCCCGAAGAGGAACAAAGTCTTTCCCAACGGAAACGGCTTCAGAACTGCTCCTGTTTATTAAAACTGTGCCCCACAAAAGTTGAATATTGACTTCATCGAAAGATGCATTCTGTGGTCACGGGACATTAAACCTAAATTTGATCATATCTATGATGCTGAGTTAAATCTAATAAATGTTCGCCCAGTGCAGCATATCTGTGGAGAAATATAATTGATATGCTTTCTCCCTCTTTTTTCTCTCTCTCAAGTGTAAGACATTGTCTGGAGTATGTGACCACATCATCTCACTGTCGTCAGACCCCCTGGTCTCCCAGTCGGCACATCTGGAGGTGGTTCAACTGGCTAATATTAAACCTACAGAGGGTCTGGTAAGATCACACACAATTATATTGTTCTACAGATGAATGTGCTGTTTACTGATGTTTATCATTATGTTTTAAATTCAATTATTAATAAAATAATTTAGTGTAAACATATCTGCCTGATTGTAGTTCAGGAGTTCTGATGATTAGTATTTGATCATTTATTAATATATTAAATGTTATTAATTGTATATTATAAGATATAGAACTATGAGTGACTAAAATACAGTATAAACTTCCATTCAAAATGTTGGGGTTAGTTAGATTTATTATAAATAAATTAATATTTTTATTAAGCAAGCATGCATCAAATTGACCAGAAGAAACAGTTAAGACATATACTTTGACAAAAGATTTCGATTTTAAATAAAATATATATTTTTTTACAGAACTTTCTATTGCTATGAATTATGTTTTATACAAATTAGCATATTAGAATAAATCTAGATATTAGAATAATTTCTGAAGGACCATGTGATGTATATATATACAGACACACACACACACACACCACACACAAACACACAAACACACTAGCAAATTAGAATACTTCATAAGACCAATATTTTTTTGGTGAATTGTTGGCCTGTACATGTACTCAATATTTGGTAGAGTCTCCTTTTGCTTTAATTACTGCCTCAATTTGCCATCGTATGGATGTGATCAGTTTGTGGCACTGCTGTGGTGGTATGGAAGCCCAGGTTTGTTTGACAGTGGCTTTCAGCTTATCTGCATTTTTTGGTCTCTTGTTTAAAATGTTTCTCTTGACAATACATCTTGACAGTATGTATTAAATAAATTCAATGCAAGTTTTTGGTTCTTTTAATTGTGATGATTTTGGCTCACATTTGACAAAAACTCACAAAAACTCGCCAATCAGCTAATCAACTCAAAACACCTGCAAAGGTTTCCTGAGCCTTCAAAATGAACTCTCAGTTTGGTTCACTAGGCTACACAATCATGGGGAAGACTGCTGATCTGACAGTCATTTGACACCCTTCACCAGGAGGGTAAGCCACAAACATTCAATCCCAAAGAAGCTGGCTGTTCACAGAGTGCTGTATCAAAGCATATTAACAGAAAGTTGAGTGGAAGGAAAAGGTGTGGAAGAAAAAGATGCACAACCAACCGAGAGAACAGCAGCCTTATGAGGATTGCAAAATCGTTTCAAGGATTTGAGTGAACATCACAAGGAATGGACTGAGGCTGTGGTCAAGGCACACAGACATGTCAAGGAATTTGGCTACAGTTGTCATATTCCTCTTGTTAAGACACTCCTGAACCACAGACAATGTCAGAGGCATCTTACCTGGGCTAAGGAGAAGAACAACTGGACTGTTGCCCAGTGGTCCAAAGTCGTCTTTTTAGATGAGAGCAAGTTTTGTATTTAATTTGGAAACCAAGGTTCTAGAGTCTGGAGGAAGGGTGGAGAAGCTTATAGCCCAAGTTACTTTAAGTCCAGTGTTAAGTTTCCACAGTCTGCGATTTTGGGTGCAGTGTCATCTGCTGGTGTTGGTCCATTGTGTTTTTTGGAAAATCGAAGTCACTGCACCTGTTTATCAAGAAATTTTGGAGAACTTCATGCTTCCTTCTGCTGACCAGCTTTTTGAAGATGCTGATTTCATTTTCCAGCAGTATTTGGCACCTGCCCATTCTGCCAAAAGTACTGAAATTTGGTTAAATGACCATGGTGTTGGTGTGCTTGAATGGCCAGCAAACTCACCAGACCTGAACCCCATAGAAAATCAATGCAATATTGTCAAAAGGAAAATGAGAAACCAGAGACCAAAAAATGCAGGTGAGCTGAAGGCCACTGTCAAAGAAACCTATGCTTCCATACCACCTCAGCAGTGCCACAAACTGATCACATCCACGCGACGCCAAATTGAGGCAGCAATTAAAGAAGACCCTAAGTTCTGAGTACATGTACAGTAAATGAGCATACTTTCCAGAATGCCAACAATTCACTAAAAAAGTTTTTTTATTGGTCTGATGAAGTATTCTAATTTGTTGAGAATTGATGAGTTTTTGTTAAATGTGAGCCAAAATCATCACAATTAAAAAAACAAAAAAACAAAGACTTAAACTACTTCAGTCTGTGTGCATTGAATTTATTTAATACACGAGTGACACAATTCTAATTTGTTGAGATGCACCTGTATTATATATTTATACAGTATATATAGAGAAAATTATGCATCCTTGGTGAGTATATGAGATCTTGAGAAAACTTATGCTTTTGAAAAATCTTAGAAAAACCCCAAAACTTTTGAATGAATATGTAATGGTATCCTTTTGTTAGCAGTGAAGCTTGACTGTAGCTTAACTAATTGAAATTTATAAGCGGCTTGTATATCTTGCCAAGCAGTTTCAAAATAACTTCCTCAGCATTGGTCTTTGTTCTAATGAGCAAGTGTGTGTGTGTGTGTGTGTGAATGCATGCTTATGTTCAAAAATCTCTTTATATACATGAATAGACTGAAAGCATTTTGAAGTGTTCTTCAATGTGCATAAGACAGAAAGAGGAAGAGGTGAGGAGATTATTCATTATAGTCTATTAATTTCATCCTGTGTCTTTTATATCTTAAGGGAATGTACATCAAATCCACATATGATGGGCTTCATGTTATCACAGGAACCACAGAGGGGGTAAGAGCCAGTCGGTGTTAATGTGTGCGCTCTAATTCATGTGTCTTTTATAATGTCCTGCATGCTGCAGATAAAAGTAATGAATCTCAGCAATTGATTGTACCGCTGTTACTGCACAGGCTCAAATTAAAGAGCAGGAGAGAGAGAACGAGAGAGCTATACAGACAAGAGTGCTCTAAATAAAGATCCACAGATCATGTGACTGAAAGCTCTTGGTTTTTGTTGTAGCTCTAATAGTGGGTGGAAATCACACGCTATACTGCAATATGCAGTACCCATAGAAAAGAAGCACCATGATATTTATATTATATGTCATATTTCAGTTGCATATCTTAGACCACATTGAGATTAAATTAATAACAATTTGAGATGTCTTCTGTGTCTCAGACAGATTTTTCTGTCTAAATAAGATTATTTCACAATATTACTGTATTGGTTATTACTGTATCTATTTTTTTTATCAAATAAATGCAAAGCATAAGTGACAATGTGAAACCAGAATGCAATGTAAATTGGTTTGGATAAAAGCAACTATGTAAATAAGTTTGTCCCTATATTATTCTATCTTTTTATACCTCTCCATTTTTCCGTCTCTTTCTTAGTCTCCAGCAGATCGCTGTAAGAAGATCCACGCAGGTGACGAGGTCATCCAGGTGAACCATCAGACAGTGGTGAGTGTCAGTCTCTCATCAGTCACTTACTCTGTTTGCCTCATTTATTCTTCTATTTTATCATCCATCCATCCATCAATTTCGTTCCCTATATATATGTAAGTTTCACTTGATATTCAATAACAGTTGGCCCTTTCCTTTCAGTTTGTGAATTATAGAACTAAAAAATTAGCTGCGTTTGAATTTGAGGGCTTTGACGTGTCTTTGTTAAAGCACCAAGAGCTTTAAAACTAGATATTACTAGATGTATTTTTAGCTCCTTTCTGACTAAGGCAACTATATTCCAGTTTGACTGAATTCACAATGCTGATTGAGTGTGTTATGCTTTAGACTGCGTTTCTGAGTGAGACTGGAGTGTTTAAAGGGCATAAGAGGCTGTAAATGTAATGAAGGGAAGTGTGTTTTTAAGGATGGTCGAATTTGAGAGATTTCTGTGCGTGCATATGGAGTGCGTCAATAGGTACTCCAATGATCGTACCCTGTGGAGTTCCCTTTTCTGCGTACATCTGTGTACAATTAATAGCGCACGGAGTGTAGCTTGTCAAATCAATTCTGTTTGAAATGTCTTCCTTAGTGTTTGATGTGCATAAGGTGCTGAATAATTTGTTGAATCTTTGAATTGTATTCTCAAGTGGGGCATGTTTTATGAAGTTAAGGAATCTGCAGGCTGCTAAATATCCCACAATGACGTTGATATTTAGATTTATGATGGTCTTTGCGTGATGGTTTTTACGTCAAGGCATCAGAATTCAACTTTTTTTCTTGTTTGTGTTAAGTCATCTTGTCGCTATGGGGAGGGATGCTGAGCTTGTTTTGTGATGAAACATCAGCAACACTAAGGTCTCATTAATCCTCATGTAATTAAACTGTTGTCACCTTCATAATTGGATAAAAGCGCTTCTAATGTGTGATAAGCGATACGAATTCGGCTTGTAGCAAAAAACACAAAGACAAATAATTACCATGACAATACTCAAGAATGGTGCATTGTGGGAGCAACTTGATATGTCACCTCAGTGATAGTATCTGTATGCTATGGGATCAGGTCTGAATGTCCAGCCCATCTCAGTGTGTGTGTGTGTGTGTGTGTGTGTGTGTGTATTGTGGTTATTTCTGTTTGTTGAAGAACATGGTAAGTGTAAACTGTGTGTGGGTCACGTTTTGCCTACATTGTGGATACTCAATGTCCCCATAAGGATATTAAAGGATAGTTAAACCTTAAACCAGCCAACAGTAAACTGCTTAATAAACATAATAAATAATGTCTTAAAGAAATTCGGAAAATGCAGAAAGGTTTCTGTGGAGGTAAGGCTAGGAGATAGAAAGTATCATTAGCTCAGGATAACTATAATAAATCAAAAGTGTCCACTATGATAGAAAAACAAAAGTTTGAATGCGTGTTTATTACTTAATTTCACCTCTTTTTATATGCTGACATTGTAGTGATTAATGAGGATTTATTATAAAGGTAATCCTTTCTTTTGCATATCAAATAAAAAAAAAACTATATGAACTAACAGCAATTGTTTATTGCGATTATTCATAAATAATTAAGTTAATTATTGAACATCAAACATTGAACTCCTTTTATCACAGTGTTTTAAACTTTATGATGCCACAGATCCCCAAATATATTTATGATTCCCTTTTGAGGGACCACTTCCTGTAATATAAAAGCAATTCTATTTTTAATGTTTAAAGACCTTTTTATTTGATTTTATTTTAACCCCTGTTTTATATTGTTGCTTTTGTCACTGTAATAAGCCACTTGAGTCAGTGATGATGTACAATTATTTTTATCATGGTTAAGTGGCCTTGTATTATCTAACAGTACATCTTAACCATAGTAAAATCACTTGTGGTACACTGCACAGCCTTATTACTTTACTAAACTGTGAAATGTTATGAATTTATGTAGTTTAATAATTCATCAGTAATGTAAACATCTTTAAAAATGTAGAGTTTGCATATAGTGGGTCACATTATTTTAGAGCTGCCTCCAGCTATTAGCTTCACTTGCTGGCTCAGTAAGCATTTTCATAACAGTCTAACATAAATATTTTAACAATAAAAAGTAGTCAGTGTATATACTTCATGTTTATCTTTTATTATCTTTCATTTTTTAATGTCTAGTAAAATATGGCCAGTATTTTCATTTATAATTCTTCTCCACAATAGGTATTTAGTTAATTTTTCATGCTTCAGAATTCATGATTATACATAATTTATGAAGAACCGAAGGCTCAAATATTGACATTTTACCGGGAATGTCAAGTTCTACCGCAGATTTTAATGTGGAATCAATTAAATGATTAGCACACATCACGCCTCATTAGTGTACACTCATTTCACATCGTAAACTTATTCAACATGTACAGTGTGTCAGGAAGTGTATGTGTGTGTGATATGTAGTATCAGTATATTCTCTCCATATTTACCGGATATAGAGAGAGGTGTGTTAGGATTTCCTGGCAGTTCCTTGTCAGGTGATGTCTCTGTGTTGCGTTCTTGTCGAGTCTGTGTATGTTGACCCTGTGTTTGTTGCTGTAGGTGGGCTGGCAGTTGAAAAACTTGGTAAGCTCTCTGCGAGGGGACCCTGCCGGTGTGACATTGACCCTGAAAAAGCGTCCCCAGAGCACGCTCACCTCCGCCCCAGCCCTACTAAAGAACATGAGATGGAAGCCCCTGGCCCTCCAGGTAGGATTCAGATCGCCCTGTCCCAAAAGCTTCATCGTTTTGGGCTGCACTTTCCCCCTTTATCTGCCACCCGCTCCCTGGTCTCATCTTAGGTAGGGAACTGACTCCTCTAACTCCATTTCCCATAATGCACTTGCTTTACATTCAAACGTCCAACTTCTGACTGAAAATAGTTTATTTTGTGTAAATAACAGGACTTTTGGATATCCGAGTTGCCTTTGTGGGTCTTACGGTGCTTATTAAGTCATTCGCAGTAACATCACTAACCTGCCTTAGAAGTGTTGCGAAAGTGTGCAAGCCAATGATCTTGCCAGCGAGAGTAGATTAGCTTTAATCAGCTTTCCGTGAAGGATTCAAGTTTGGTTCTAGACTTGTTGACTCTAGACTAAACTTTTAGCTGTTTTGCCCAAACAGATCTGTGTACATCTCCATCTTGGTGGCTGTCATCTCACATGCTCATTTCACTGATTATATGCACATGCCTCTTTGTGCATGTCATGTCTGTGCAGTCTGTGTCACAACCCTTGTTCCAAGGCATTCAGCTCACTGGAGACACTAATCACATGTCTATAGTCTTTGAAACTATTGTGTTCTCTGGAGATGCTGCAAATGTTTCCATAGGCTCCCACTCATTATGTCAAAGCATCATGACCCAGAGATCCCGGTGTACTGTTTCTATCCCCCGCCCTTGTGAATGTCTGCAGATATAGTGTCTGGGTCACGTCCTGGAACAGAGATCCATTATCACGTTTAGTTGTCCTCTCAGACATTTTACCAGCTCATAGTAGATGTGAACTTTGGTCTTTAATCAAATGATCTTGCCTGCCCAGCAGCCAGTCGTTCCCAGGAGTCCCACCAGCAGCTCGGCCACGCCCACGAGCACTATCAGCACACCCTCCAAGCGTGATAGCTCCGCCCTCCAAGACCTGTATATCCCGCCCCCTCCATCCGAGCCTTACATACCCAGGTAAGCTCATCCAGGAAAGGATTTTTTACACTTCAGCTGCTTTTTGGCTTGAAATTCACTTGAATTCTTAGTCAGTGTTTCTTACATCAAAAACTCGTATCGTATTGTATTTTGTCCAACGTTTTTAGAATGAAACAAGCTGCTAATTATGCTACTGTATGTTCGATACAAGCAAACATATTTGAATATGCATGTTTTTATTGGCTAACCTTTCTGTATGGGCATAATTCATACTATTGCAGAAAACTGAATAGGTTTAGTGGTATTAAAAAGCCAATGGTTGTGACATCAATGTTGCGTTTTGTGAATGATCTGTTTTTGCAGCATTCATTTCATATATCAGTATTTCTATTTATTTCCATTTCATATATCAGTTTTTCTATTTATTTCCATTTCATATATCAGTTTTTCTATTTATTGAACAATAGGGTCTACATAATTGTACAATTTTGCATTTAGATTATCTTTGCCATCATCTATTGCTTATGTAAAATTAATCTTTAAAAACACCATGTGGCGAGTGGGGCGGGGCCGAGAGGCGTGGGAACGAGGAGTGAGGCCAGGTGTAGTGATTGGAGATGAGCTACACCTGCGCCCCACCGCCAGTATCGAGTCCCACGTAGGAGATGGAAGGATATAAAACTGGAGTGACGACCGTGAAGGACGAGAGAGGACCAGGCCTGGGACATTATTTTATGTGTTTGCTTTTTATTTATGCGCACCAGTCGTCCGTGAGGGGCTGGTGCGCCGTTTTGTATTTATTTTGAATATTAAAATTATGATTTGATTGTGCGCTGGTTCCCGCCTCCTTCTTCCCGATGAATATGGAGATTTGTATCGTTACACACCAATTATTTAATGACAATGTTAAATGTAAATGTTAGCGAAAGTTTACAGTTACAAATGCCTGAATTCACTTTACATTTTTTAGACAAAATATTTAAGGTTTTCCTTAGTTGCAAAAATAAAAAATATAACATTCACACATTTCTGTGTAAAATTTAATCTACTCAACTATTTAAAAGTTTGGGGACAATAAGAAAATAAATAAATAATATTTTTATTCACACATTACATTGATAAAAAAATGACAGTCAAAGATTTTATTTTATTTTTTTAACAATATTACACATTTTTCTTTTTCAAATAATTTTTTTTTTTTTCACTTTTTATTCCACAAAAATGTTAAACTGTTTTCAACATTGATAGTAATATAAAATATTTTTTTGAGCCCCAAATCATGATTTCTAAAGAATCATGTGACACAGAAGAAATTCAGCTAAGCCATCACAGGAAAAAGTAACATTTTAATATATATTAATACAGATATATGTTTTAATACATACAGTAAAATCTAAATACATATTGTAATGCTGTGCTTTTAGAGATGAAAAAGGCGGTCTCCTGGGTGAAGGCGGGGTCCCTGCTGCAAAAGGTTCAGAATCACCAAACTCATTCCTGGATCAAGAGTACAGACGACGATTTCCTCTCATGGAAGAAGAAGCCGTTCTTTACTGCTACGAGTACGACCCCAGCCATGGACCCACAACATCCCGTCGAGACAGCACACCCACTTACGGTACACAAACAAACACACACACAAAATGTTTTGTCTATGAGCACATTTCTGAACAAGCTTAGATGGTACATCAGGGTTATTCATTGTTTTAGCATGTGGTTCTAACTTTCTGCACAGCATAAAATTATTAGTTATTTTTTGCTAACTTTTACAGCAGATGCCCGAGAGACTAAATATTGACCCACCATATACATATGGACACCTAATTCAAGACACAGACCAAACCTCTATGAACATCTGCTGATTATAAAACCACACATAATGACCAAAAACACTATTTACTCCAATTATGTTGCATACCTAAGTTCAGTTAGATCCAGCTAAAGAACTGGTTTTGGAAGCTTCTGCTTATATAATTTCTGTGAAGTGTCCTATATATTTTGCAGTTGTGTGATTGTATGTTTCTTGATGGTTTATAAAGCGAGTATGTCTATAACAAGTATCCTGCATAGGGGAGTTGGTTTCAGATTTTCTGTAATTAAACTCCAGGGAGCTGGGCTGCACTTTGTTGTGAATGTGTGTCTGTGTGTGTGTCTCTGTGTGTGTGTGTAGCATTATATCCAGAATCAAAGAACACAGCTCTAGTCGTTAAATGCCAACATGAGCCTCTGCAGTGGCACAGAACTGCTGACACACTCCATGCCCGCTGCTTCCCTAGAAAATGAGAGGACACATGAACTGTGACAGTCTGTCTTACACAAACACACACTCGCACAGACTTACCTTGGCGTCTGTGGAGAAAATGGATTGTGAACTGTCATTTTACTTCAATCTTTCTGTTCCCTGTCTTTACACACACACACACACACACACACACACACTAACACACACACAGAAAGTGATATGTGTATATGTGGATGTCTATGCTTTCAGGTCGTCTGAGGCCCATCTCTATGCCTGTAGAGTATAACTGGGTTCCTGAATACGAGGACCCAGCTAGAATGAAGAGAGAAGGTCGGAGAGGTGAGTTTGTGTCAGTCACAGTACTGTAAATACACATGCTTATTATCCTTTTTACTCCTCCTTACTCTTAGGTGTGCTGCTTTTCTCTGTTTCTAGGTATTTGACGCAATTTTTAATACAACATCAGTAGTTTTGGGTTTAATAACATTATTAGTTAATAAAATGTTATTAAAAACTGTTTTAATAAAACATTTAAATCTGATGAATTTACAATCAGAATTAAATTAAATTTGATAGTCTTTTCATAGACTTTACTCTTCTTATTCATTATAATTTCATATTGATTCTGTGGTCTGAAATTATCTGAAAATGATCATATATATATATATATATATATATATATATATATATATATATATATATATATATATGATAAGTTATTAGTTTGTGGGTGTGGCTGACTACCAGGAACTGTCCAAACACTTTTTGTCATAATTAAGTTTTATTGCTTTGTTTTAAATGGTCCTGGAGTTTTTAACAGTACAAATATTCCATTTAATCTCTTCATTAATATGAGTCCATAAAACAGCGTGTATAATAAATGTTGATGAATTAATTAAAAATAGTAAAAAAAAAAATAGTATAAGATAGCATTGACTACTGGAGGGAACTGTTGACACCCCTTGAATTTTTATGCCAGCTTCTCTTTCTTGATTTTAACCACCAGAATTATACTGAATCATGAAAAGTGGGTTGTAGTATTAAATCAGTATCAGATGAGCAAAAATGTTAAATAATATATATATGTATATATTGTATATTATTGTATAATATATATGTATAACACATATAAATATAAAAACATTAAAATGGACCCTATTTATATATATATAGAATATCTTCTTTACTTTCAAATGCATCTTTGTTTTCCATCTGTTCTTCTTCTTTCTCAGTTTTGTCTCATTCTGCCTGGATTTTCCTTCATTGTTACTCACTGTTGCTGTGTTATTACATTCTCATGGCTCTTATTCAGGATTGATGTTGAGCTGAGCTCTTCTCCATGAATCGAATTCTCCTCGCTGCGCCGTGGTTCTGAACTGCGCTGGGCATTGCTGATTACTTCTTGTGGCCACGCTGCATGCAGTGCCAGGATAACAGTGGCAGTCTCTGAGCACCAACACAGAGCCAGTGTGCTCTAGGCCCGAGACCGTCTCAATTGGCTCCTGCTTTAGAAAAACAGTCCAGAACTCCCCGACAGAAATAGTTGGACTGCAAGAACGTAGACAGATAATGTCAATGAAGCTCTTTCATCAACATTTTACTTACTGTGTTCATAATTATAAGTTCGGGGTAAAGTTTGGCTGGTTAGTCAATCTCCGTCACTTCCTCATCACCATCTTCATTGAGGCTGCGGGGGCAGCATCTTTTGTTTTGACTCACTCATGTCGTGTCTTACTGCTTTCCCACGCTAACGTGTTTGTTTTCTTTCGGTGGTCTCCTCCAGGATTGCTGTTGCCCAAACCCATCTCTTCTCTCTTCTTTGTGGCATTTGTGTTTCTTTATATGTGTGTTTTTTGAGCGAGGGGGTGGATGATCACCTGGCTGTGTCTCCTGGCTGCTATTTGATCCCGTTAAGCAGCTCTGTCTATCCGCATTGTTTCGGAGATTAGCGCCTTGATAGCTCTCTTATTTCCTTGCTTTTCCGGTTCCCTCTTTTCCTTAAAACTCCGGGGAGAAAATGCTGGAGGTGAGGCTGCCAGATGGTGTTTAGCTGAGAGCAAGAAAGATGGTGAAATTAGAAAGAGGCACTCGAAGGAGATTGCAAGAGGGATGTAGGAAGAAGATTGTGATACAATGTGAGAGTGGAGGGAGGGTCAGAAAGGATAAAGATGTATTAAGGTCAATTACTGCTCGGAAATCTTGGTAATTTGTCATTTCTGTGTAGCAGTGATAGGTTTTTTTTACTGTCAGAATGGGTGTTCTACCAAAGTCGTCTTCTGTATTATTGGCAATGTATTCAAAATGAAGAAATTTCATACATTCAGTTTTGGGGCATGCTTTTCAAAAAACAAAGAGAAAAGAGAACGGCTGCATAATTTGAAATTTAATTGTGTTTTTGGATGGATACATTTTAAGTTTTTATTATTATATAATAAAATTATAATATAATACAATTATATTATAATTATTATTAATATTATTTTTATTTATTATTAACTGAATAAAAATATGAAACAAAAAAGAAACATTTCCTGCACAGTTTGACAAATATTATTGTTGTTATTATAAAATAATATTAAGTAATAAAAAGTATTATTATTATTGAAAAAATTTGAAAAAAAAAAAATTACATTGTTACTGATGGATCATCCAGACTGATATTTTAGATCCATCTACTTTATTTACAAATTTAATGAGTTTTATATGGCAGTATATTACATTTTTTAAACTCAAGAAGTTACAATTAATTAAATAATGATTTATAATGACTCTGCGAGGTTGTGTACCCTGTCTAGGTGAACGTACTGTATGCCATTTAAAATCTGCCACCTCTTCAACTTTTCCATTCTGAGCTATAAAGAAGAGGGAACTTCTTCTGGAAGCATGCTGTTGCCATGGTAACTCTGACAGGAGCTCTCCTGAGTGTTTCACGTCCCATTGGCTGCTGCCGGGCAACGGTGGTCATGGGTGTGAGTGGAGGGAAACCCAACAATGGCTGCGGTGGTTCCTAAATGAACAGACGAGTAAAAATCTGGACTGCTGGGAGCCCGTTGGTTTGGCTCACTAATATGGCTGTGACCAATCGGCTTGTTATGCTCATTAGGCAAGAATAAGCCTATAGAGTTTGATTGGATTCGACTGATTTGGGAAGAGTGCACAAGGCTTAAGTAGTGCTAATGATAGACCTCTACTGAGGGAATGAATCATTGTGATTGGCCAACTGAGGTTTAGAGTATTTCGAGAGAGGTTTGGGATGCTTGATTGATGGAATACTGATGTGAGCTTATTCAGTGATTTGACACAGTACAGCCTGGAAAATGGGTGTACTGTTTGAGAAGGGTTGGATGTACAAATGTAATTTTGATTTACTGAACAGGCCAAACGAAATCTATAATGACCGATTAACCATAAAAATGGTAACATTGTTGGAAAAAATGCATTTAAAGGAACAGTTGAACAATGACATTCCTGCCTTCATTTACTCACCCTCATTTTTTTCAACCATATTACTTTCTTTTTCCATGAAACACAGAAGTTTTGAAAGCTTGAGTTGGGACTGTCAGCTACTGTTATTAAAGATATTGTTCTTTCTCCCTCTCAGAAAACACTCTGTTGCGGTATGTAAGTGATGAGAAGGCGGCTGATCTGGCTGGGCGTAGCATGAAGAGAGACACGGGAAAACGTGGCAAGAAGAAGAGCGAAAAGAGCGGGAGCCCCACCCACTACGCCCTCCTCCCAACCCTTCAAATGGAGGTGCTCCGTCAGGAATCCATGAACACGCCTAACCCAGACTCCACCTCTCTTTACCATGTGAGTAGTATGTCTTCTGTTCAAGTATTCTGAAGGGAGTTGGTTTATTCTGTAGGCAGTTTGTGGTCATGCTAGTACTGCGCAGGTCATCTCCAAAACTGTCTGCCAAGCTTATGTGTGATTAAGTGATTGGTTTTTTGGATTTAAAGGTGGGACTTTTTTTGCAGCCACCAATAGAGTCGTACTGTAAATATTTTTGTCTTGTTTTTCAATGTATTTACTAAAATAACCTTTGAAAACATTGTTCAAATGTTTGAGGTCCGGTGGGTCTTTTTTGAGTTTGAATTTAAAAATTCAGCTTTGCCATCTGAAGAATAAATAACATTTTAAAATATATTCAAATAGAAAAGTTATTTTGAATTGTAAAAATATATACTGTATTTTAAATATATACTGTATTTTAAATAAATACTGTATTTTGATCAGCAGGGTTGGTAAGCATAATAGTCTTCTGTTTTAGGTAATGGATTAATAAAAATACATTTAGTCCTGCTTCTCAAAAACATTGCTCATGTTTTAAGTCCGTTACCTGCGAAACAAGACAAAAATACTATTTAAGAAACTTTTTTTTGTGCCTTTACAAAAGTTTCTTTGCTATTGAGCTGAGTGGTAGTATGTGTGCCTTTTATCCAACATGTCTCAATCAGGTTCTTTCTCTTTGTCTAAGAATGTCTCTTTTTGAGTGTGACAGTCTGGATCAGGCCAAACTCAGAGATTGTGAGGAATATCGCACAGTGTCTGTGTTCCTTTTATTTTCTGTTGCTCAAACAAAGTAACAAAGAGTCATTCTTCAAGACCTGGCTGCTTTCATCAGTTCTTGGCTCGATCAAGGTCTCTGTGATCATTGCAGGTAGAGTCTTACATAACGAGTTTTCACTGAAAGCACCAGGTCATGGTGTGCAGAAGCAGAATGTATACTTACGCCCACATGCTAGGTGAGCGTTTGTGTGTGTGTGATTGTCTGTGTGCGTATAATGAGTGTGTTGGTCCTCTACCTTTAGTCAGAGTGTAGGTGTGTGGGAGTTTGTGTCAGCCCTGTGTATGCTGTATGTGTATGTGTGTGTAGGTGAGTGGGTTTTCTCACTGGGACTAGTCGCCCTGTGTGTGAAGTTATTAGGAGTGGAGGTGAGATCTAGCTGTCATTTTTAAGAGGGAATGTGGCAGCCAATGTTCTTGAGAGTGCACACAGACACAGCCATAACCACACACACAAACACCAAGGGAAAACTAATAATCTGGGGAAAAGTGACTCGCAGTGGTGTGTCACAGTGTGCATATGGATGCTGAGTAGGCAGATGGTGGCTCTGTGGGGGTGGGCGGGGCTAAGCCGTGTTGTCATCTGTCACAGGGCATGGAGTGACGTGATTGGCCTAGCTCCATCTGAAACAGCACTGTGATTGGCCAAGACTCGACCATGTGCTGTCTTCACGTCAATATGTTGTAGTCGATATCTCCACCAGACCATGAGAAGTGATTATGTGTGTTTAGTTTTCTATTTATTTATTTATTTATTTTTCAAAATGAAGTTAATTATAGGTCCTCATGAAGAAATGTGAAAGGGGCCACTCTGAGATCCCAGCTGGGGTGATGCCGTTTTGCATAAGAGTGACTTTCACAGTGCATCTCACCTGCAGCTTCTGTTTATAGACACCCTCAGCAGGGTAGTGTGTCCATGTGTCCTCTGACCTGATCTGGGGTAAAGGGTGTGCAGGGGTGGGAAGACTCTGCTGACTTCATCACCATAAGTTTGGACCCGAACCAATGTGCTAGTATCAGCACTCTTGCTATTGTTCTTTCTCTAGCTCATGAACTTTGCTAGAAACTCTACAAACTTATAATTTGCATATACCTCTGAGTTGTACATGATTAAAGGGAAGAGAAGAGACAAGAAGAGACAAGAAGAGACAAAAGATGAAATGAAACAAGAAGAGAAGGCAGGATACAAAAGAGAAGATAAAGACGAAAAGAGACACCTCAACATTAAACATCAAGAGAGAAGAATATTGAAAAAAAGGAGAGACAAAATGCTAAATGAGAGGAGAAAAAGCAAGATGAGAAGTGAAGAGACAAAATGAAACAAGAAGTGAATGTAAGATGCAAGAGGAGTTGTGAGACAAATGAAAGCTGATTCAAGACCCAAAGAGACAAAATGACAAGGGAAGATGCAAAAAAGGAAGGGATGACATGAAAAGAGACAATATAAAATCAAATGTGAAGAGAAGATGCCAGATTATGCAAAAGGAGAAGAGAGTGTACTACGATGAGAAAAAAACAGACGTAAAAGTGAGAGAAAATCAGAAGAGACGAAGTGACATGAGAAGTGAAGAGACTAAATGAAATAAGAATGTGAGAAGAGGTGAGATGAAACCAGAAGATACACCAGATGAGACCAGAAGAAAAGGAACTGAAGAAAGGAACATTCAGAACTAAAAGAGTTGAGAAGAGATTAGATGAGATTAAACAAAATGAAATGAGAGATGATGGAAAAGATGAGACAATCAGAAGAAAAGAGGCAAGATGATAAATGAAGAGACTAAATTAAATCAGAAGAGAACCTAAGGTGTAAGGGGAAAAGAAAAGACAATATGAGCCGAGAAGAGACATGACAAGATGGAACATGGAGAAGGGAACATTCAAAACTAGAGGAGATGAGATTAAAAAAAACGAATGAGAAGAAGCTAGATTAAAGGTAAAGATACAAAATTGAAGATGCAAGAAGAGACGAGAGGAGACAAGAAGAGACACTACAAGACAGCAAAATGACTAGAGAAGCTTAGATGCAGGATACAAGATGCAAAGAGAAGATCAGAGAAGATTCAAGAAAACATGCGAGAAGACAGAATCGGAGATGAGACAGCAATATTAGATTAATATTGAAAGAGAAGGTCAATTAAGATGAAACATGAGTAAGATGCCAGATGAGAAGATCCGATGAGATGATGCAAGCAAAACAGACAGGAGAGACCATTCTGTATGGTGTTGACTTAATAAGCCTACAGCTGTTTGGTATGTGCAGTGTAACTTCTTCATTAAGCTATGTTGTTTACAGTGGTGTTTTATTGCCTGCATTGCAGTCCGATAAGAGAGCTCCAGTTTGTCTGAACAATACCAGCACACTAACCTCACACTCAAGGAGAAAGCTCACTCACTCCATCCACTGGACACACTAACACAAAAGTGTTTTGTCTGACTGTCATAAGCCCAGTTCCTTCAGTCCAGTTCATTTGAGCAACCCACTGCCATTATTACATCACCTGAAAACTGCTAAAACTCCAGCGAAGGCAGTGCTTACGTACAGGATTAGTTTAGGTTAATGCAGTGCTTTAAGGCTATCACATGGAGCATATGTCAGTTGTAGATATCACAGCGGAAAAGGTTTGTACCATATGTCATGTGAACTGAGAGCCTGTGTTGCCATGTGGCATTCAGTTGTAGCCTGATGGCAGATCTTAGCATGCTATCTAGGGCAATGTGTTAGTGAACTATAGTAGATGAGAGGGACTCTCAACATCAGAGATTGAGAGAATGGATGGACAGAACCATTTCACCACAGTAGAAGGCAACTAGAAGGAAGCAAAAAACATGAGATGTAACCACTGTGCTTATTCAAGTCACAAGGGTCATAGTTGTCCCATAATGCTCTAAATCTCTCTCAGAAGATTGTGACCCCTAAGGAATAAGAAATGAAGTTTAGAAGATCTTTGGAGTCAGTTCTTATGTTTACTTCTTGTAGGATTTGTTCAAGAGCTTAAAGTTCCCCAGACTTATTCATGAAACACAAGCAAAGATAATTTCTGTGCACATCATTCCTAAAAGCGTTCTACACAAGAACGATTGACGGATATTTTTGTGCTCATGTTTCATGAATGAGGCCTGTTACGTGATCCCTAGTCACTGTAAAAGTTGCTCTACAGCCCCTACACATTTTCAGTGATTACCAATTATCATGTCGAACACGTTTGAATGTCATTTGAGGGTTGGTAGCACCATTAACCCCCGTCCCTCAATCCAGTGATATTAAAAATTAAGTTAATTACTGGAAATAAAGGTTGGGATTTGCCTGTAGGCAACCATCCCTCTATGTCATCTGCTTAGTGTACACAGTACCTATTTTGTTTCTTGATATATTTGCTGTCATTATATATACTGCTATATCATTTAGCTTTGTTCATGTCTAGGCGTTGAATCCTTAGGGAAGTTTGCCTTGCTGTCTCTTAAGTGTCTCTCACGACTTGCTCCAATTCACACACCAATCACGATTCGCACCTTCTGGGAGGAGATTGTCAGCGCTTTGGGAGGGAATTGCGTTGACATTGAATTGTGTCCTGAGGTGAAATGCTGGGAAAACTATCTTTTTTGTCATTTTATATTTTTTGGGTGAAAGAGAATGAAAGGACCCTGGACTTGAACTTGGGTCTCTGGGACAACTATTATTTTAGTTTGATAAGGATAATTAAACAAACTGAAAAATGTCTTCAAGAAGTGGACACAGTATTTTCAGAAACTCCCGAATAAATAAAGACATTGTATGAACCGGTTGACTGAGTTTCTAAACATGTTCCATTAATCAATTTCAGTTATTCCTCTTGGGCCTCGGGGCAACTTCCCTCCTCAGGCACATATCAATAAATCTATTAATGTGATGCTAGTCAGTGTGTTCTCCATACTATTGCTAATAGATGCCTTGCAACACATGTTTACCTCTTATTTAATGCTCAAGCTTGCAGGAAGTTTCTTCACGGAAGAGAAATGCCACGGGGCAGTCATAAATATGTTCTTGGTCTGGGCGTGCTCATCCTAGAAATACGGCTCAATAAACACACGGGCCAAGGATGTTAGAAATCTTTTATTTTCTCTCCCGCCTTGCTTCTTTCTGGCTGTTTTGGCTCTCACGGTTTCATCTGCTCAGATTTCGCTTCTGATTTTAATTTGCTGTGCGATGGATTGATGCTCGGAGATCATTATGTTCACACGTTTCCTCCATGTGATTCCATTCAGGAGAATTGGATGTGTTGACCGATAATTTTGTCCCGTTTCACTTTCTCCTGCTGTATTTCCCAACGTTTCTCCATTCGTATTTATTCTTAATTTTATATAAATGTAATTCTAATGTGTTTGTGTAATATTTATTGGTAAATAAATAACAATATGCATGTGTGTGTGTTTTTGTTTGTGTATGTGTATTTTTATATGTATTTATGATGTACCTTTCTTGACAGACATTCCAGGGATCCTCTCTGCTATCCAAGACCAAGAAAAAGAGTAAAGGTAATCACTTATCGTATTCTTATGTTTGGAAACATTGTCTTCTTTGTGTACACTGCTTGTATATTTTGCCTGCATAATACAAAAAATAGGCCACCAACATAAATCTAAAAGACTAAAGAAAGTTACTTTCCATAATAATTATTGTTTTCTTATTGTATACTTTTTGCATGTATAAGTATAGTTCCTGTGGCTCAGTGGTTGAACATTGCATTAGCAGCCCAAAAGGTTGTGGGTTCAATTCCCAGGGAACACACATACTGGTAAAAAAATGTATACCCTGTATGCACTGGAAGTCATAAAAGTGTCTACCAAATGCATAAATGTAAGTATTCTAACATTATGACAGTTGCCTAGTGCATTCCTTAAATTTTACAGTGGAAAGACCTCTAAAGTTGCAACACTATTATGACAGTACATATCTTAAAAAATGGTACATTATTGCCCGAAAAAACTGATGATTGAGATTGACAATCTCACGCAATATTGAAAATTGTTATTTATTGTCGTTATTATATGACTTTCTCTCTGTTGTCAAACAGAATTAGATGTTCACGCTACCTGTTTTCTATTATTTTACATTCTGTAAATGGCAGTTTTAGAATTTGTTTGTGAGTAAAATATTAAAATTCAAGTCATTATTCACTTTTAAGTTTTATTCATTTTAAATCAAACATCTCAAATATAATTAATATTCACAAATATGCTGCATAGAGACGTGTAATGCTAGTTTTTCCATAATTGATAACCAACATTTTTTCTCATCAATCTTATAATCAGTCATGACATGCCAAGTTTAAAAAATTTGCTTATTCGAAACCCTGAATGAGATTTGAGAGCTGGGTATAACTGGGTAACATCTTTCAAAATTGTCATAATTTTGGCCTATTTTTCACACAAAGTTATCATACGGTTTCAGAAGTATAGTGCACAAGCCAAACTAATTTGTCCATTTTGGGACATTTACTAGTCATTATTCACTTTCATTATAAGGAAAAGAGCAGCATGAACATCCCGAACATTCCTTTTGTGGTCTATAAAAGAATGAAACTTATACTGGTTCGAAAGAATGAGTTGGCAATGAGTAAATAACCCCTTTAATACAGAAATGTACTGATGATGCTATTATACAACAGCTTTCCTCAATCAGGATTCTGAACCATTCATTTTATAACAGTTATTAACACATACTGTTATCTTATATGGCGTCCAGCAGCTCCATTGTCCTCCATCAGTAAGAGAAGAATCTCCTGTAAGGACCTGGGTCGTGGAGACTGTGAGGGCTGGCTTTGGAAAAAGAAGGACGCAAAGAGCTATTTCTCGCAGAAATGGAAGAAGTACTGGTTTGTTTTGAAGGACGCCTGCTTGTACTGGTACATGAACGAAGAGGTGAGTGTGTGTGTGTGTGTGCGTGCTTGGCCAATACAGTTGTCTTTGTTGTTTCTTGTATCCACCAGTGCAGCAGAAACTGTATCGATCTAGAGATGAGACTTTAATTGGTGCCGGCTTTACCCTCTTGAGTGGAACAAGATTAATGCTCATCTATCCCAACAAAACAGTCTTCTACACATGCTGTTGCTGTAATGAAGATAAGGAACTTCTTCCAACACTCCCCTTCTCTCCCATACTTGCTCCCTTGCTCCTTCGCTTTTGATTTATTACCCTCAGTGTTTTGTGGGATACGGCTGCCGTTCTGGGGGTTTCGGAAGAAGTATGGGCGGGGAGGGTTCCTCTCGGCCTGGTTTTGGTCCACTGAGAATCCTCCAACTTAGTCCGGCTCTGCTATAATTGATGATCTTCTACTGTGTGGGTTTTGTAAACACAGACAGGCTTACAGAGAGCCGCAACAATTTACGCTTTTCATTTATTAATGCAGAGCTCCTGTCAACAGTGCTGCTGCAGTGTAGTGCTGGGGAAAAAAAGTGATGGAATGAACCAAGAAAAAGAAAGAGGAATAAGGAGATGTAACTCCTAAAAAGGATGTAATGACATTACAGATGAGTTTAAGTGGGGTGAAATGTCCACACGATTCTCTCTCTTTCTTTTTTCCACCTTGTAGGATGAGAAGGCCGAAGGGTTTGTCAGTCTCCCTGAGTTTAAGATCGACAGAGCCAGTGAATGTCGCAAAAAATAGTGAGTAACTTCACAAACTTTTGAATGATGTGATGATGCTTGAGGAATTCTTATTGTGTCTTTGCTCCCTATGCAGTGCGTTTAAAGCGTGCCATCCCAAAATCAAGAGCTTCTACTTCGCAGCAGATGGCGTGGACGATATGAACAGATGGTTGAGTCGTCTCAACATGGCGGCCGCCGGCTACATAGAAAGAGAGAGAATCCGTCAAGAACAGGGTATGAATTCTTGTAGTTGGAAAGTTTATGGGTTCCATTTTCAGGAAATATGTGTCTTGAATGTGAAGTAAGTCACTTTAAATATAAGATTAAATTAGAGTACTCCATTTTAACCGGCAAAATATCGGAAGTGGTGCGTGGACGAGACTTTTTCCAGGACGTGTGTCGCGTTCTTTAATATTCCACCTTGAAACAAAGGTGCCATGATGCCAAACCCCCTCGTGAAAAAAGAAAGCTGTCAAATTTTCAACTGTGACGGCAAGCGCTTATCTGGATCAACTAAACTCAGGATTTCAAAGTATGTGAAATATTTAAAGTTCTTGGCATAGAAACTTTAAAATACGTACGGGAGTTTGGCACACCGGTCTGTTATTGTGGTGACATTTCCACCCCCTGAAATGTGACGCTGAACGAAACAAACTGTGATTGGTTGTTTGACATATCAGTCAAATGGCCTCATGGGCGGGCTTTAGCCAATGAAAGAAAGCTGCCATGGATTCCAGACCTATAGTAAATAATGAAAGAAAATTCATTTTTGGGTGAACTACAGTAGCCCTTTAAAATTGACTTTTGTCTTGGATTTTCCTACCTGCCTTTGATATCACAAATCAGGGTAGACTATAGTGAAGGGACTGTGCAGTAGAGCACTTGACTACAGGTTCTCATTGAAAAACCTGCATGTGCCTTTGTGCCCCACATGATCTCCGAGGCTTTGATTTAATTATTGTTTACTTTATGGAAATGTTTGGCAACAAGCTAATGACTCCCTGCATGTTCCTCTCTCTTCCAGCAGACTACTGGAGTGAAAGTGAACATGAAGACAATGAGACGCCCTCGACACCCAAGCAAGACAGCCCACCGCCCCCTTATGACACATACCCACGGCCACCCTCAGTGAGTCAGCATCCAGCAAACACACAGACACACACGGCTCCATCTCACTGTGTAATCCCACACAATAGCACAGCTCCATAATGCTTGACATTTGGCATTGGTAAAAGAGCTGTTTCGTAGTGCCGTCCCCCAGACCAGGCCTTACCACGTCATTGAGTGGATGTGTGTGTGTGTGTGTGTGTGTGAGTCAGACCACCTCATCTTTGAGCCCACTGTAGAGATGCAATGAGATTGAGTCTCTCTACATATCTCCCAGTCTTTATGAGTCACGTTTACCCTGTGGTCTTGATAAACAGTATTGGATATTTATTTCTTTTTTAGCAAGTCTTATGAAACCTGTCATATTAATTATTGAGTAATATTTCACACAAAATCAAAAGATAAAAATATATTCTTTTTTTTTGTTTGGAGAAGAAACATATCCTATTTTTAAGATTTCTATTTATATGCAATTTTATGTGTATGTGTTTGTGAATGTGTTTGCTTTTATTTGTGTGTATGTAGTGGTTAAGAGTCACAGTGATTTGTGTATTTTCAGTGCAGGACTGCAGGGCAGGTCAGCCAGAGGCCACATACAGCAGGAAAGCTTTTATTTAAGAGCAAACAAAGACACGTGAATTAAACACTTTTCTTTCCTTCAGGTTTTTCCTTCTACAAGGCCCCTCCATTTCTCCACCACACATACTGTACACACACATTGTTCCCATAGAGAAATGAATTAGGCGAGAATGACATTGTTAAAGGGTTAGTTCACCCAAATATAACAATTATGTAATTAAAGACTCACCCTCATGTCGTTCCAAACCCGTAAGACCTCCATTCATCTTCGGAACACAGTTTAAGATATTTTAGATTTAGTCCGAGAGCCCTCAGTCCCTCCATTGGAAGTGTGTGTACGGTATACTGTCCATATCCAGAAAGGACATCAGAGGGTCAGTTAGAATTTGTTGAAGCATCAAAAATATATTTTGGTTCAAAAATAACAAAAATGTCGACTTTATTCAGCATTGTCTTCTCTTCCGGGTTTGAAGACAATGCTGAATAAAGTCGTAATTTTTGATGATTTTCATTTTTGGGTGAACTAACCCTTTAACCTTTTAGACCTCCAGAGTTGTCTGTATTTCATGACATTACGATCTATCTATCTATTGTTCTATCACAACTATAATTAAACCTGTTTTCTGGAACATTGCCAACTGGTTGAAGGTTGGAAGAGCGGTTGGCCCATATTCAGAGTCTAATTTCACAGGAACACAGCTTCAGGTTCTCCCTCCACTCCTCTGTCCCCTATCCCTTAATTTTTCTATATTCGGCAGTTTTCACCGAAACCAGAGCTCTCTCTCTGTTCATTATTCATCTGCATGTCTTAGACGAGAGCGGGTATTCAGGGGCCTGGTCTACTCTCTGAGTTTCTTCATTAGCACACTTTATACTTGCCTTTTGCCTGAAGGTGATACGTGCAGAAGAGCAAAAGCATTATGCTCATTCATGATTTTTAAGCCTAGTGAATTTTTAGGGACATGAATGATTCATACCTCTGAAAGTTACATTATGAGCATCAAAATCAGTGATATTTGCTTTAATTTTGTTCTTTTTTTTTTTTTTTACAAGAGCCATGTTGTGTGAAAGCTTCCTACAATCTAGCAAATACTTGGGCATAACCTAATGTTCGATTTGTTTCTCTTACACAGAACCAGGTGAGTTGTGCCAGTCCTTACCTAGAACCCAAGCACGGCCGCCTCTCATCCACAGAAACTTCACAGTCTCGCTCCTCTCACGAGGAGTACCGCTCTGAACCACAAGGGGGCAGCAGCAGTGGGGGAGGTTCCCCAGCTCGGAAGTCCGCCAGCCAGCGGCGCTCATGGCAGGACCTGATTGAAACCCCTCTGACCAGCTCAGGCCTCCACTACCTGCAAACCCTGCCCCTAGAGGACGCTGTGTTCTGCGAGCCAGGGGCGGGACTTTCTCCGGAATATCGCCGCCAATCCACTCTGCCTGCCCAACGCACACTGATGCAGGAACATTACGGTCCCTTCCCAATGCTTGAAGGGGAGAGGCTCCGAGACCCCGTTAATGCAACCGGGAAACCCCGCAGCTTCACCTTGCCTCGGGATAGCGGCCTGCATGCCCTCCTCACACCCTCCGCCAGCATGGCAGAACAGCGAGACCCCAGCCGTAGGGAGCTCAGCCGTTCACACTGCATCAATAACGGTGGGTCAACAGTGGTTCAAAATGATAAGATATATATAACATACTGTATATATCATCCCCGAAATATAATAGATCTATGTATACAGTGTATTCAGAAAGTATTCACTTCACTTTTTTAAATTTTGTTATGTAGCACTGATACTACAATTGTTTACTTTTTTTTCTTATTAATCTACACTCTGTATCTCATAATAACAAAGTGAAATCAGAATTTTAGACAGTCGTTTGGAACAACACTTGAAATTAAGCTCAGGTGCTTCTCATTTGTCTTGAGATGTTTCTACGCCTTGATTGGAGTCCACCTGTGGTAAATTCAATTGATTGGACATGATTTGGCAAGGCACACACCTCTCTATAAAAGGCCTCACAACTGAAAATGCATATCAGAGTGTAAACCAAGCCATGAGGTCAAGAGAACTGCCTGCAGAACTCAGAGACAGAATTGTACACATCTGGGGAAGGCTATAAAAAATTTCTGCTGCATTGAATGTTCACAAGACCACAGTGGCTTCCATAATTCTCAAATGGAAGAAGTTTGGCAGCACCAGGACTCTTCCAAGAGCTAGTGACCCAGCCAAACTGAGCTATTGATGGAGATGGGCTTTGTCCAGACTAATGTCCAAAAACCGGAAGTTCATTCTAGATGAGCTCCATGATTATATATGAAGATGGGGAAAACCTACAAAAGGACAAACATCACTGCAACACTCCACCAAACTGGGCTTTATGGCGGTGTGGCCAAACTAAATCCTCTCCTTAGTGAAGACACATGCAAACATTTGGAATTTGAAAAACCGCACCTAAAGCTCCCCCAGACTCTGAGAAACAAGATTCTCTGGTCTGATGAACCTCGATTCTAAGCACCATGTTCGAAGGAAACCAGTTCTCTTCATCACCTGCAGAGTACCATCCCAAAAGTAAAGTTTGCTGGCAGCAACCTTATGCTGTGGGGCTGTTTTTCAGCAGCATGGACTGAGGGACTCAGAGTAGAGGAAAAGCTCAATGCACCAAAATATTGAGAGAGCCTTAATGAAAACCTAGTCCAGAGCAATCCAAACCTCAGACTGGGAAGAAGGTTAAGCTTCCAACAGGACATTGACCCTAAGCACGGCAATACCAAGGCAACACAGGAGTGGCTTAGGGGCAAGTCTGTGAATGTCCAAGAGTGGCCCAGCCAAAGCCCTGACTTGAACCCTATCGAACATCTGGAGAGACCTGGAAATGGCTGTCCACAGATGGTACCCATCCAAGCTGACTGAGCTTGAGAGGATTTGAAAAATTGCAGAAAATCCCCAAAACCCAGGTGTGCAAAGCTTGATGCGTCATACCCAAAAAGTTTTGAGGATGTAATTGTTGCCAAAGGTGTTTCAACAAAGTGCTGAGTAAAGGGTCTGAATACTTTATGTAAATGTGATTTCTTTTTTTACTTCGTCATTATGAGGTATGCAGTGTAGATTAATAATAAAAAAGGCTGCAACATAAATTAAAAAAAAAAAGTGAAGGGGGTCTGAAAACATTCTGAATGTACTGTATTTTATAGGGGTGTGTGTGTGTGTGTGTGTGTGTGTCGAGGTCTATGTATAAGTACCTTTAGAAGTTAATAAAATAATATTTATTTTATATATGAATTTTATATTTATTACTTTATATATATATATATATATATATATATAATTATTTTATTTATTTAAGTGTAAAATAGTTTTTTTTACTATTAAAGTAGTTAATTAAATTATTATATTTTTCGCCAGGACAAAGCAAATGCAGATTTGCTAATAAATGTATAAATGACTTATTTATTATTTCTTATTTAGATTTTAATTTCCCCTGACCCATAAAGTCTGTAATTTAAATTGTTTTATAATTGATTGACACTTCAAATTGACACATAAATTGGTAATGATGACAAATCGGGGGATGTGACTTGATCCAGCTTTTGCAACGGTACTACTGAATACCCTTTATTGTTATTTTGCAACGCGAGTTGCTGTGCATGGCAGAAAATAAATGGTTCTGAGGACAAGATCGGCTCAATTCAGTCCTCTAAAACCTCTTTACCACATTTCTATTAGATTTTAATAACCCCTTTTAATAACAGTAGGCACAGCAGAGTTATTTTAATGCATGTGTGATTTTATGAGTGCTTCGATATTAAATTGTTAAGAGCAGTGCTCTCACAGAGGAACATGTGCAGGGATTTGAGGCTCTTTTTCTGTCTATATCGCTTCCTGTGTTTTCCTAGCTTCTGCATCTTCCTCTTTTTCCAAGTTTGAGTGTGTGTTGGGGCTGTATGAAGCATAAACAGTGTCTTAGTTGCAGATTTTTTTTAGCTGTGCTGTGAGGTTCCCCACTGAGATCTGTCCACTCTTTTCTTACACACGTGTACACATGCACATGCAGGCATCTTCTTCCAGAAATAGCTGCATGCTCTTTTCGATCAAACTCATTTTAACCCTGCAGTATTGGTGTGGTTCCTGACCCACTTCCCTTTACTTTACCATAGTTGGTTTTGATTTACAAGGACAGTGCATCTTTTTATAGATATTTCTGGAAGCCTGTTAGTTTTCAGCTTTACTGTCTGGACATATGTCATGACTACAAATCGAAAATTGCTTAAGAATTTATAAATCAGAAACATGGATACTAATTTACATTACATTTAATGTACATTTTAATTGTTTAATTGGTTCATGAGGGAACAGCAGATGGTTTGTGAGAAAAGAGAATAATTATTTAAATTAACAAAATGTAAAAATTAAAATAAATATTAAAAAAAAATAAATCACTGCAAAAGACAGAATATTTAATTTCTTTATCTTCATGTAATTTGACTATTAAACATCATAAAAGAGTTATGATCATGCAAGCATGATGCAGAATTATTGAAATATCCTTAAGCTGTACTTCACACGGACAAACAAAGTTTGGGAATACCTGGTTATTAATTCGCTTTCAAATAACTCATTTTAAACTACAGATAAATGAACTTTATTACTTAGAGGAATGATTGTTTTTGTAGATTATTAACGTAAATGTAACTACTTTTTACTTTACTTTTTTAAATGACTGTAATACTCATAGATGCGTCATAGATTATTGCTTTAACCTTGTAGTTAGCATTCAATTCTGAATGGGCTATTCATTCTCTCCTGTTGTCTGTTTGGTCTGGTGTCCGGATAGACTCATTTCTCTCCACAAACCTCACAGGAAGCCACCCATTTGCTGCTGGATTACCCACTCTGTTTATCTCCCTCGTGTTACTTTTCATCTTCCCCTCGTCTTGCAGTCTATCGCCTCATGGCTCATTGCCATCTCACCATCTATATTCCCCATCTCGCTGCCCATCTCCACTATCTCACCACCAATCTGCCCATCTCACTTCCCATTGGCTTTTCCCCAACTTTCTCTTCTAATATTCCCCTTTTTCATCATCTCAGACGGATCTCCAGCAGCCCTCTATATATAATCCCAGTGGCTTTTAACGAGTCTCCCTCTTATCTGTGTCTTTTATATCGCTCTGTTTCTATCTCTCTCTGGAGGAGTAGGGGCCATGCATGCTGTACTACATACTGAAGAGAAAAGAGAGGCACGGCCTATTGATCGTGACTCTCAATCGCAGGTTCCCCAGCAACTGGAGAAAAAGATTGTGTCGTGCAATGCCAGAGTTTTCAGAGTTCTGTGCCATTTAACAAGTTCTAAAAGAATCACAAAGAGCTTTAAAACGCCATTGACTTACTTTGGTTTAGTTGTTGATTTTTTAATCTGTCACATGGCTAACCAAGCGGTCAATAAAATGCTTTTTCTATAAAGTTATTGCAGGCTTGTAATAAAGCAGGGCTCGCCAGAAGGCACACTAAATATACAAGAAGTAATATGCTAAAAAAGTGGCCTGACTAACTGATCTAAATAGACAGTTAGTTTCCAATGGTTTTTGGAATATCAGACATACATGGGGCATGGTGCATAAATGGATAATGAATAATTATTTAGACTTTGTTCACAAACATTGATTGATTTTCATCTAAAGCCACTCTGTTTTAACCTCCTTATTCATTATTCATTTAAACTCGATTCCATTGCAAATATTACACCCTGCTTCTGCAGCATGTGGTGGGAGGCGCAGCGGTGGACTGCTGCCCCCTTGTGGTTGTTCAAAAGAGTGACTAAATACACGCCCTACATACAGTATCTGCTAATAAGTCCCATCACTAGATGCTGTTCATAGCCCACATGTTTTACCTACACAAACTCTACAATAACAGGACTGGAATGATTCTATTGGCTATTTCCTGACTAACACATGAGCACCTGCATGTACAGTACGCATGCAGACATAAAGAGCAAAGAAACACACAACGTGCTACCTGCTTGACAGAATGTCAGTCAGAGTGATTTATTGCCAAACCTGAATAGCCTTAAGGGAGTTTTGCTCTGCTTTGAAAGGTGGCCGGGTTAAATGAATTGAACATGTCATTTTAAACACTTATGAGATCTTCTAGTCTTGCTGTCCTTCTTTAGTTGTCTACCATCATTAAACTGCACTTACTCAACCTGTTAGACCATCTATGTAAGACCATCTAAAGAGCATATTAGACTAGCTAATAATTATGATTGAGTTGACCAACTAACAAGCAGCTTAAATCAGATGATCTGCTTATACCATGTTAGATCAGATAAGGGTTGTTGCTGAAGCAAATGATCAGCTTAAAGCAGCTAATAGGACGCTTAGACCAGCAAATGACTATCACATCTTAGACCATGTTAGACCATCCTATCCTACCAGCGAATGATCAGCTCAGACTATGTTAGGCAAGCTAATGATTATGTTGATCTGTTGATGATCGATATACGACCATCTTAAATTAGCTAATAAACAGCTTAGGTCAGGAATGGCCATCTTAGACCATTTTAGCATCTAAGGCCATGTTAGACCATCTAATGACCATTTTAGACTGTTAGACCAGCGAATGATCAGCTTAGACTGTGTTAGACCATCTAAAACTGGCTAATGACCCACTTAAATCATGAAAGACCATCTAATGTCCATCTCAGACCAACTTAAACAACAGCTTAGTCCATGTTAGATCAGTAATGGCAATCTTAGAAACCATCTAATGTGTTCCAAATGACCTCTTTAGTTCTAAGATAGATTTTTAATCAGGAAAGTGTACACACATTGAGAAGGGCAGATGTGTGTGTGTGTGTGTGTGTGTACATTGCAGACAGACAGAGATGGAGAGAAAAAGAGATGTTGTGTTGGCATGTTGAAACCCAGCACCCGTTCAAACGATAACTGATAAACCGAGACGACGAAAGAAAATGTTCCCATATTTGCATAAATCTGAGCCTGATTAAGAATTTATCTATTCTAGCTTGATGAAAGACACTTCTCGTCCAGGTCTTACAGTATGTAATTTCTCTCTTTCTACCTTCGCTATTCTAGACTAACAAACTAAATAAATGAGCAGAGCATCATCAGCATACAAATACCAGGCTACACACCCAACTGAACTTTCAAATGCACAGTTTAAATGTTGCAATCTGTTTATTTCTGTTCAAATCCCACTCAAAATTCTGCCTTGCTGGTCGAGCCACCCCTCGTTAACTCTGGCTTTCTGTGGCGCCCCCCACAGGCGGGGAGCAGGAGTGCCATGGGCAGGCGGATTCGCTTGGTGATTTGTACCGGGCGCTGGAGCGTGCCAGTCTGTCGCCTTTTGGTGAGCACCGCCTTTCCACCCGTCTGGAGTACAAACACCTTTTCATCCGGCGTTGCAACGATCCACAGCTAAATGACAAAGTGCATCATCTCCGCATCCTGCAGAGCACGCTAAAGGTATCTGACCTCTGCTGCCGCATGGGTCCCACTGCACCGTGTGTGCCTGTTTGTTTCATCTGTCCCGTCTGCCCGTTCGTCCCTCTCCGTCTGTCTGATGTCTTTGGGGTTCTGGGGAAAGCAGGAATTTTGTGTGTTTCTGTAGTCCATTTTGACACAATGACTAAGCCAAACTGCTATCCCAGAATCCCATCCATGTTAGACGGAGTTCTCTGTCTGGTGTGGGAGGAGGGTTTTGGCCAAACTCTGAACCCTGCTTCTCTTTGTTGGGTTAATCTGGTTTAGGCTTCGCCTGGTGCCATTGGGCCTTCCCATGCTTGGGTCAGTCAGTCCATGCCTATGCTGTGACCCCACCCCCCCCCCCTCCAACCCCAGGCTTTTAACACTGTGCTTATTATGTTGGGGCAGAGCCTCCAGTTGCATTGTGGGTATTATAAACAGTTAGTCAATGGGAAAAAAAGGTTCCAAAACATAGTATCCAAAGTGGACCATTAATGATGAGCTAATGACCATTTTAGACAAACTAATGACCAGATTATGACAGGATAATGACCATCTTACACTAGTAAATGATCAGTTTAAACCAGCTAATGGCCAACTTAGAACATCATATGAGCTGCTACTTAGCTAGGCCATCTTAAAGCCAATGACCTTCTTACACCAGCGAATCACCGCACTGACTTTCTAATAACTAGTTTAGACCAGCTAATCACCTTGTTGACCAGCTAATTACAAGTATAAACCAAATAATGACTATCTTAGACCAACTAATAACCGTATTAGACTAGCTAATAACCAGTTTTACCTGCTAATGATCATCTGAGACCAGCTTATCACATATTGACTACATAATAACCAGTTTCGACCAGCTAATAGCCAACTTAAACAAGGTGATAACCATTGGTTATCACTGAACCCTGCTTCTCAGGTGGTTAACTTGGTTTAGGCTCTGCCTGGTGCCGTTGGGTCTTCCCATGGTTGGGTCGGTCCATCTGTGCCTATGCTATGAACCCCCCCTCAACCCAAGGCTGTTACACTGTGCTTATTATGTTTAGGCAGAGCCTCCAGTTGCGTTGTGGGTATAATAAACAGTTGGCCAAAAGAAAAGAGAGATTCCAAAACCGATAATGATGCACTAATGAGCAGATTATGACCTGTTAAAACCAGAAGATGACCATCTTATACCAGTTAATGAATATTTTAAACCAGCTAATGACCACCTTAGACCAGCATATGACCATGTTGAATAGCTAATTACCAGCTAATCACCTTACTGACCGGCAAATAAGAAGTTTAAACCAACTAATGATCATCTTAGACCAACTAATGACCATGTTAGATCAGCTATTCACCATGTCGATCAGCTAATAACCAGTTTTTACCAGCTAATGATCATCTTAGACTGGCTAATCACCATGTTGACCACCTAATAACCAGTTTTTACCAGCTAATGACTATCTTAGACCTACTAATCACCATGTTGACCAGCTAATAACCAGTTTAGATGAGCCAATAACCATCTTAGACAATATAATCACTGTTGACCAGCTAATATTTGCTAGTCTGATATAATCTTTGATAGCAATAACAGCTAATAACTTAAATGAGCTAATGACCATTGGTAAGGCCAAACTCTTCTCTGAACCCTGCTTCTCTGTGTGGGTTAACCTGGTTTAAGTTCCACCTGGTGCCATATTTTTTTTTCTTGGTTGGGTCAGTCAGTCCGTGCCTTTGCTGTGACCAATCCCACCCCCCTTCCCGGGCTGCTGGATTGTGCTTATTATGTTGATACAGAGCCCCCTGTTGCATTGGGAGGGTATTATAAACATCCCTTATCACTCAGACTTGAATGAAAGAAGGTTAATTGGGGGCACGAAGGTCCACAGTGCCAGAGGACTCCAGTCAAGTCTGAGCATGCTATGTGTGTTTGCGTGTGTGTCGCTCTGCTCATCTAGGTTGAGTCCACATCGCTTCACGTCTACGCTAACCGCCTGTGGCGTGCTTTGACTATGACATCCTAATCACTGTATGAAGGAGACTGTATCTGTAATGCCCACCCTCCACTGCTCTCTTTCTTCACTCCCATAGGACAGGGAGGGCGAGGTAGCACTGATTGACAAGCTGCTGGCCAATCCTAAACTCACATCCTCAGAGTTCCAGGAATGGAAGAAAGTTTACATGGAGCTGTTTTCATCAGAGCTGCAGCGGGACCGTCAGCCAAGCCCCGCCTCCGAGCCCAGCCCTGCCGCCACACCTGAACCCACCCCTCGCACGCCCTCCCTCTCACACACACACTCCTACATCGAGACTCACGTCTGATGCACACAGATGCACGCTTCAATCACTCTATACAAAAATGCCGCCAAACTATTTTAAGTAATTGTCGCTCACTTCCATGGACCTTAGGCTGGACGTTTAGTCTAATGTAAGGATTGAATTGGTGTTTGTGGACTGTTTGCATTTTATTTACAAGGCTGTGAGGAATATTTATGTGCAGAATTAACATTTAGGGATATAATAATGCATTGATGCATGATTCCGGATTATAATTTCAGTAAATAAGTTTCATTATTTAATAATCAATATAAAATTAACCGAGAGGGCATCTCATTTTACATGCACAGGGTGCACTTTAAGTAAATATTCTTAAATTTAGCTTTCTTTGTCATTATTCATATTTGTTTGTATCCATTTACGCAATGCAAGTTAAAATTAGTTATTATTGCTCAGTTATGTAATATAGGGTCCTTTCATACACGTGGTGCAATGTGGTGCAAGAGTGGATTCGGACATGCCCTGAGTGCATCTGCACCGTGCGCTTAGATCATCAAAATAGGGCCCATAGTGTTTATGTTCTATAATATTCAGAGAATATATTTTGAATAATATATGAACTTTTTTTGTTTTTGCTGTATTTTCTATGGATCAGAGTATATTAGTATCAATTCAGTTATAGCCATTTTTAAAAAAGATTTTTAATTTAAATGTATCATGCCATGTTTGATATATCATCCAATATTTTATATTTAATTGTGCATGCGCTTCTGTTTTTACATTTGTCATCTAACACTCACTTAAAATTTATGTATAAAAACTATTATTAACAAATTATTTAAAAACAAATCTAAAATGAATATCCACTTTTCATTCTGTTCATTATAATTTTGTGATCCCTAAATTCACATTTTCACATTTTACAGTACACTATTCAGTGCATAATTATTTTTTATGTATTTAGAAAAATTGGGTGACTTTTTTAATTTTGTGCATAAAAATTATTACTGGCACAATTTTATGATTTCTGATTTCAGTTCATCCCAACGTTTCATTTTAAGGCTGAACAGTTGACACTAATGTGTCCAACATTTGAACCTACTGTACTTTTATGCCTCACAGACTTGTTTTAATTGATGTCAAATCTGATACAGCATCTTTCTTGTTCAAGGTCCATAAACACAAATTCTTCTCCCTTTTACTTGTACTTTCACATCCTGACAGAAATCAAACACTCAGTCTACATGTGCTTTTTAAATACTTGAAAAACATTGTTTACGCAGGCACAGATAGCTGTACAAACAAAGCTCTCTCAATGGCTCGACTTGCAACCCACAAGCTTCAGAGAATGCCACTTCTGTACACGGAGTTGCCATGATTACCAGTCCTCCAAGCGACTCGGACCAGGAGAGACAATGCTGTCTCGCCGAGAACAAACCTGGCCAAACCACCACTAGACATGAAGCCGAGGTAGAACCAGAGCACTTGAACTTGGAAATGGAAACTACGGACTGAACTCTGAGAGGAAATACACATCTGAGGCATCATTTGAACTCTAAACACACCGACTGGCACACTGTACCTGCGTTTGTCTGTCTTCTTGAAGCAAATCTCTCAGTGGACACACAGACGGACATCACACCAGTTATCTGCCATGTGTATATGCTACTTTAGCATTCTATATACTCTACTGTATCATACTATATATTTATGATCTGCTGTTATACATCGGCTGGCCCCGACTTATAGCACTTGTACATTTGTGTGGAAGTTGTGTGCGTGTGCATGAACATGGAACACCGATGTGGTTGTCTCATCTCAACACAATCTTCATAGAGTGTTTGGATATACCTAGAAAAGGCCTTTAAAGGAATATTCCTGGTTCAAAATCAGATCAGTCCCATTGACAGCATCAGTTCAGACTGAATTAGGCTCTGAGCCAGTTTCCACAGTCAGTCATTTTGGCTCGACCCGTAGTAATGCTCTTAAAATGGAAGTCTATGGGGCAAGGCAATTTACGGTGAGAAAATTGCAGATTGTATTCATCTAAATTATCCTTGTGAGACTTTGTAGAAGCAGAACTTCTGGTAATTCCTGAGGGTGGATTTGTGTCTGTGTAAACAGACCTTTTCTGGTATACATGTGCTTATCTTTCAAAAGTTACAAAGTTTATAGACTTCACACAGTTAAGGGTTAAAACATTGGATATGGACTTTCAGTTGTAATTTGCTGAACGGTTCTATTTATTTTATGGATTAATATTATTATTATTATTATTATGGATGAACAGTTTACCATATACATATATTTTCTCATATATATATTTTTATTGTATCAGTCAGCTGCAGACAAAATTAGATACTATGTTGTACATTGTAATGTAGCGATGCCTAAGTTCAATGCATTGATTGCAAATGAACAGCAAATGTTAGTGTTTTATTTGTGATTTATTATTTATTTTTATTTTAATGATATATGTTATTGTTATTGTCCATAACATAGATAAGGTTATTGGCTTGTCCGTATCGGCCACTTTTTATATATCCGTGCATCTCCAATAATAATAATGCTTATTATTGTGATTATCGTGCATAATGTTTAAATCTTGTGGATCTATGAGTTTTTGATGTTGATCAATTAAAACAAGGCTGTGAGGCATACAATTTCAGTGTTTAATAGGCTGAAATGTTGGAAACCTTGGTTTTGACTGTTCAGACTTAAAATGAAACTTTGGATTGAATTGAGATAAAAAAAAAAAATCATTAAATTGTGGCTGATAGAATAAGCCAATAGTTATTTTCATGTCCAAAATTAAAATTTGTCTAATTACATTTTTTTCAAAATGAAACACTAAAAACTGAATATTGTACTGTAAAATGCTACAAATTAATTTAGGCATCACAGAATTATAATATACAGTATGAAAATGGAAATTATATAATTAAATGTAAATTTGTTTTACATTTTTTAGTTAATGATAGTTTTTAAACACTCACAATCAATCATTTTGTAAACATCATTTTCTACATATATTTTGGTCCAGTGCCTTGTCCCAGTTAGAAACGAGTCAAAATAATCGAATGTGGTAATTGACAGCTTGCTAAAATGGCTGCAGATAGCATTCATCTTGTACTGAACCTGGAATATTTCTGTGCCTGTGGTGTGAAAACTTCTCGACAGAGCGTAACGCCTTGCCAAATTCAGTCTCTGATAACGGATGAGCATTCAGTGAAGTGTGTGGGCTCTGATTGGTAGAAAATTGCACAGGCTTCATTATCCAGAAGCAGCATTATCTCTGTAACTTGAGTCAAATTATGGAAGTTCTCTCTTCACTATGGTTTCATGATATTATGAGGTGAAATTATGTGTCTCTTCACAAATGAGAGTTCATAATCAAAAACAGATTTACACGTGAAGTTCCTAGTGCAAAAATTTGCATCCTTGAGTGAGCAGGGACGGCACTTACACGTGATTGTGTATCCCTGTGCAAGGGTGTCATTCACTTTTAGTGCTTAATCTCTTTTAGTGCTTAAAATAATTTTTTATGGACTATTGTGTTAAATTCAAACCTTTTAGGAGAACTTAAATGACAGTGTTATGTTTCAGTATTGTATAGGTCTGTTTGGATTCAAATTTTCTACAAGCTGCCATGCAGCTGTCCTGAACAGTGCTACTAGTGTAGGGAAATTTATGTCAAGACAATGGTGAGTTTTTATGACAGCCGTGGTTCTCATGACACCTCGCTGGTCTCAGCCCAGGGACTCGCCGCACGGCTCGGCTGATCAAAGCTGTTGCCCTGAACTCACCCCAGCATCTGTCAGAAGCAGCAACTTGACTCCTGAAATTACATATATGTCAACGTTCGGGAGGTCGTCCATCTTTATAAACTCTCAGAGCAAAATATCTCTTGCTGCATGGCTTGTAGATCAACCACAGTCACATTAGTTTTTTGTTTCTTAACTGAAGCTGCCAAATGTTTTAATGTCAGTGTTTCAGCTGTTGGGAAGGCCGTGCAGAGCAAGAAGCGCTCAGGCACTCAGCAGACACAGAGATTCTTTATGTGAGATTTTTAAGAGCACACTGAATGTTCAGAAGAGAGTTTATTGTATGATAAGATGTGTATTATATGATGTACATTCACATTTCAGGTATGGCATAACGGAGCACATTTCATTCTGTATGTAATCAAAGACAATATTAGCTTGTTTTTGACTCAGTGAGTGACTCAGGTGCTAATGTGTCCATGAGAATCATGGGAATGCATTAGTTCTTAGAGAAAGTGATTACCAGTGAATTTAGAGCTACTAGAATGGATGTCTATTGGTATTTTACCAATATATTATATTATCAAAGTTATTCTTAATTTAGTGAAAACCATGTTATGTTTCTTTAGGAGCCCATTTTTTAAAACAAAGTTGTCGTAAAAAATTTCAAGTTCATCAATATCTGTGCTGCTGCCTGTCTTTATTATGAGTAGGGCATGTAATTTGGGCAGTGCAGTTTCCTCTGTGTTGTGTTTAGCGTACAACCTGGTAAAGTTTACTTTATTTATTACATTATTTAAAAAGAGACTTGTTGCTTTCTGCAGATTCCAGTGTGGTTATACCTAGAGTCAATAAACTTTTATGGATGTAATCATGCTATATTTTTGGCATTTGTGTGGATTTTTTTAAATACGCTTGATATTTGCACTGAACAGAGGCTCGAATTTTGGTGAATCCTGTAAGTTTATATTTTAACTGGAGAAATCTGTTAGTATTCCCTTTCATCAGTGGCAATTTCTCAGCTTCCATTTTCAACCTGGATGTTACCATCTTTGGCTTAAAGGTGAGTGCCTGACCATAAACATTCACCTGAGTGCTCGGAAGCCTGTCAAGCAATGAGTAAGGGCACCTTTCTCCAGTGGGTGATTAAAATAGATGTCCATGTAAATATCCTAGAAAGCTGTTCTTTTTTTAATTTCAGAAGCTTGCTGGTTTCCAGGCTGTTCAGTGAAGGCAATGGACTCAGATTACAAAAATGAATGGAGATGGTTGGGTTTGTTCTTAGTCTTAGGGTGACAATTGGTTTCTTTTCTTTGGGCAGTTCAGATGGAATAATCTAAATTTCTACATTAGTCTAATCAGCAAACTAGGTTAAGCTGCTTATACTCAAATCTCACAAATTTTATATTATTACCAGCAAATTTGTGTTCACAGTGATAAATTAGTACAAAAGACTTTAAAGAAACTCACAAACTGCAAAATAAATTTCTAGCAGTCAAATCTTTTATTTATGCATTTCTCTTAGCTACACATTAGCATTGATTCATTTGTAGGATTACGTCAACAATATTAATTTTACAAACTAAAGGTTATTTGTTTTTATATAAACCAGAAATGGTTACTACTACATCTAAAATTATATATTCTGAAATATATTATGAAATACATGCCAGCCAAGTTACTGCTACTGACGTGTATCACACTGTTTTAAAAGATTTCGGCTCAACTACTGTATTTGCAGTACACTTTAATTCATATTGGTATTCTAGTGACACTATATTATCTGTGATGAGTAATCTTGATTTCCATGCATGGCATGAGTTGTCAGATATATGTGTGACTATGCAATTTTGTTTTCACTGCTCACTAAAAATCTCCTCATCCTCCCGCCTTTGGCTCATGTGCATCCCACAAACACTCAATGATATTGATACTTGTACTTGCCCACTTTGACTTCCCATGTACCCTTCCAAATCAGTGGTCTAATTTGGCTTTCTCGCTCAGCGTCTGTGAGTGTTGCCTCCTTTCACAGTCTATCCAACAATCATGGCAGCTGTCTCTCTGTCATAAGACATTATAATTGTCACCATTGATCTTCAGGCAGTGCCAAATAGTCAAATCTTGTCCAAATTTGTCCTTATCTTGATTACTTTTCCATTTGGTTGTCTGTCCTTTCTTTACACCTTTCAATATGCAATTCCATCCTTTCCATCCTGTCCTTTCTCTGGTGTCCTTAGAGGATCTATGCTATTTCTCAGGACAACTTCTTTATGACAAGTCATGTATCAATGTCATGACCTTCTCTACCCTATTCATAGTGACCTAGTTAAGGAGCTCCTTACTACTTGCTGGAAAACACACTTAACAGCAATATACCCCCACCAAGGTCTTCTATACAGTATCTAGGTAAATAGAAACCCTGTTTTCCCTGCCACATTACAATCCATAGATCCATGACAAAAAGATAACCCCTGTCCTTCAGCTCTCTTTGCCCCATGATAGCCATCTGTTTGTCTGTGTGTATGTGGGATGGTGTTTGTAATTGACTTTTAGGTCTCTGGAGGGTCTTGAAGAGTCATTATCGCACACTGAATCCCACACAAGGGTCCTGGTAGTTTACACACTTCTCTCCAAGCATCATATTCCGTATCGTACTCCAGCACATTTGTTGTACACACCTCATGTCCTTCCTGCCATTTTCTGCCTCCAAACAAAAGTACACGTCTTTCCCCTGTTGCGGTCAAACCATAGCAGAAGCGGTCATTCAGTTGTGGCTTTAGACGGGTCCACAGGTTTTGCTCAGGACTGTAGCGTTCAATGTCACAGAAGGGCTCATACATTCCCAAAAAGGTGTAAATTCTTCCTCTCGCTGTTGCCATCTGGTGGCCAAATCTGGCAATGGACATGTTAGAACGTCTCTGCCAGGCATACCCTTTAACTGCATTCAGAAACAGTACTTCTTTGCTACTCTCTAGGTTGTTGACGTGGATGCCACCTGAGATGTAAATTCCTGTTCCAATAGTGGCACAGGCATGTCCATGAACTGAATATGGTAGGGATACACCACTGTGCCAGCACCCTTCCCTCATATTGTACCTTTCCACAGATGACAAAGAAGGCTCACCCCTCTGGCCCCGTCCACCGATAGCAAATATAACACCTTCCACCACACAGCAGGCAAACTGTGCCCTCTTCTGCAAGAGTGGCTCCATCTCCTCCCACTGCCCAAACCGTGGGTCATAGCGCCACACCTGGTCAGTAACAGTCATCATAGCACTCTTCTCGTTCTCCTCATCCACATGCACCACCTCACCACCTAGTATGAATAGGAAGTTCCCAACAACACATAGTCCCTGGTGCTGTAGCTTATTTGGCAGGGCTGTTGATAGCGGCTGGAATTTCTTACTGCGAGGTTCGTAGGTTAGTATCTGATTCTTGGGCCTGTTTTCCTCTTGTCCTCCTCCCACCAGAAGAATCTTGCTCTTTGTGGCTCTCAAGCTGGTGTGGACACTTTGTAGTAGAGGCTGTAGGGGAACCTGAAGGTGGTAGTTAAGTGCTTTCTCCACTACACTGTGGAGGAAGGGTGTCCGTAGAGCATGTTTAAGTGCAGTGAGTTGAGACAGCTCTTTAGGTGGAATCAAACCAAATCGGATCCGACTGAGCAATGCATTACTTTGTAAGGCAGATTGTGGGTTGCACTCTAGCCAGTCCAAAACCAGCTGTAGAAGGTCTATCTCCTTCACTCCCGGCATCTCCTCAGCTACGAGAACCTCTTGCAGAGAATCTATGTTTAACACCATTAGCTCAGCCTTGTATTCCTCAGATGTAAGTATTCTGCACATGTTACTGCCAATAAAAGAGTTGCAGTCATCGAATGCTTCAGAAAGGCCATAGCGAGCTGCTATGTTCGCAAAAAAACAGCAGTTGTCCGGAGCAATGCTTTCAGAGATGTACCGAGTGCAAAGATCCACGGCATGGGTGATCTGTAGATAGCAGGCGGCCTGTAGTGTGACCTCCAAAGTGGTGAGTGACAGTGAGATCCATGAGGTATAGATGAAGTCCAGTATCTGCTCCAGGCCCAGAGATGACAAGACTGGCAAGCTGATAATACGGGCAGCGGATTTCAGAGTGTAGTCCTGAAACATAGACCAGAAGTAGTCGCTGGAACATGCTAACAAAGTGCGATGAGCAGGGAACTCCACACCTTCTGCCTTCAAAACAACATCACACATTCGACCGTCAAGACGCAAACTCTGGTACCGAGACAAAACCCCTTCTCCATGACTGTTGCTGCACATCAGGTAGTAATTCATAACTAGGAGAGGAAGGGTGAAAGATAAGGGAGTCCAGGGAATTTAGGACTGAATGACAAAGCATAAAAGCAAGAGGAAAGAAAGAAAAGTTTAAGTTAACTTGCTTCGGCAAAAGTTGTTGAGATTAAAGAAGACAAAATAAAATAAAAAGGTCAGTACACCAGCCGCGTCTGTTAGGATGTGGTCTATGACATCTGCTGGCATCAAATGCTTAAGTGTAAAGGGGAGGGTCAACCATTTCTCCTCCACCCAGTGGGCAGACAAACCTTTTGCATCAACCAGATAGGCATGTGTTTTCTACCAGATCTCTAGAAGGGAGGGGTGATGATGGGCAGACATTTTGGGGCCAATGGTTGGGGGTAAACAACTTCGAGCTAGTTACCCTTTACATTTAGAGATGGGTACACAGGAGTGTTAGGCTGGGTGATTATTGTATGTAGATCTGAGGTCATCTCTTGATAAATAAGGGAGTTAGTCAGCACTGTGGATTTCTGTCTGTTGCCACCAGAAGTCATATCTCACCAAGGTGACAGGAATAGAAACCCAGTTGATCTGAGGGACAGTCAGGACACAGTCTATAGCCAGAATAGAGAAATTAGAATCTTGCCTAGAGGACAACTACTGGTAGATTATTCAGCCAGGAAGACACAAAGACAGAAGAAATAAAGATTGTTTACAATCACTGAAGAGTGAGGTTGATTTACAGACTTGTATTGTGTAAGTGTGATCCACAGAGAAAAGGACACATCCCAGTCTCGTGAACATCATGCCCTTCATCCTCCCTGAATAGCTGCTGGCTCATAGCTGGGATAGAGCAGCGTAAGGCTAGATTGCGGGTAGGGGGTATTAAATATAAAATTGAGGGGTGATTATGATAGAGCTTCTGGTTACATTCTCACACACTCTGCTCATGATCGCACTGGTCTCTCCACTGTCTAGAGCATTTGCAATACAACACATCTACGAGGTAATTGGTAACTGTGGAGATACTTGTGAATGCACTCGCACTCAAGTGCAACTGCAACGAGTCATAATGAATCATATGGCGCTTTTCCACTGTGTGGTACTACTCGGCACAGCAAGGCTCGGCTTGGTTTGCGTTTCTAATAGAGTGTAGTGCTGCTTTGGAGTGGGTGGGATTATTCATGCCATTATAGCTGCGCCACCTCTACTGCCACAACTCCTGAAAAACTTTTTAATTCCGCGTCGCCCCATGTACTTTTTCAACAGATAACTAAACAGCCACTTTTTTATTGTTAAGAAAAGATGCACACGTTCGAAACACGTTCGATCCTTAGCTGGATGTGCTGATATAAATCTAGCGGTTCAGTGACACAAGTAGTGACGATTCTCTTCGGCCAATCCGTGATCATCAGAGTTTACATGTCACGTTTTGGTAAAGTGAAGAAAGTGAACTGTTCAAAAGTGAACCATACCGAGCCGTACCATGAAGTGGAAAAGCACCAATAGAGGTGTGTGCATTCAGGGGAAGTCGTGGCCTAGTGGTTAGAAAGTTTGACTCCTAACTAGGGCTGGGATAAACGATTATTTTGTAAACGATTAATCTAGCGATTATTTTTCCGATGCATCGATTAATCTAAAGATTAATTTTTCCGGACCGATTCGATTTAGATTATCTCCCCATTAATTGACTACTAACAATTTATACATGTTGATTTACATATCTGAATGAAAAAACCATGAATTCCTTAACATTGCAATATACTGCTCTTAAAATTACAAAATAAAAGACTCACTAAGAATGCATTACTTTGCACTTGTATAGAGATACCATTCAGTAAAACCTTGAAGCCTTGAAAACACATAGCTTACTGAAACAAGCTTACTGAACACATGGGCCTAGCTTACTGAAAAAAGTTATTCTTTCAGATGAAAATAACAACAACTTGATGTCTAGCATTCAATAAAAAAAGTCACCCAAAATACTTGTTTAGAGCAAATGAAAGAATACAGTAACCAATGTAAACTTGAGGGCTTTAAGCTAATACAGAGAGTGCTTTTCCAAAAATAAAAAAAAAATAAAAATTAACAGTGGGAGCCAGCAGCCTGTCATGGAGAAAAAAAAAATCAATGCAGAAAGTAAAAGGTTATATAACGTTGGACAGAATGTTGATCCGGCCATCGCGTATATTCAGCGCACATAAGGTAAACGTTTTGCAAACGTTTTTTAGAGAAATAAAAACAGGTCGACGAATCGATGCGCATATTTTGCGTCTACGTATTTTTTGCGTCGACGTCATTGATGACCTCGACGCGTTGTCCCAGCCCTACTCCTAACCCTAGGGTTGTGGGTTCAAATTTCGGGCCAGCAATACCACGAGGTGCCCTTGAGCAAGGTACCGAACCCCTAATTGATCCCCAGGCGCCGCAACATAAATGGCTGCCCACTGCTCTGGGTGTGTGTGCATTCTGGATGGGTTAAAGGCAGAGCACAAATTCTGAGTATGGGTCACCATACTTGGCTGTATGTCACATCACTTTCACTTGTGTGTGTTCTACTCAAGGAAATAATTTAGTGTTTGTACTGCCAAATCCTGTGCTCACCTTACAACCCCTTTGGATTTTCACTTTAAAACAAGTAATTGGCCTATTAGGGATCTTGACATATCTTTCCACTCAAGCTCATTGTGCATAATTGGATATATTTAAACGCACATTACAACTACGGGGCTCTAAATTAGATGCATTATTTATGCTGCACTTTTTATATTCAGTCAACAAAACGAGACTCCACTTCATTGCTTAAGATCTTTTGCAGGATCATGCTCTCATCTGCCACTACAAAATCTATATTTACTATTTAAATGAAAATTGTCACATCTGATGGATGCATTTAATTTCTTATACAACTGATTTATGTTTTCAGTCACTTTCAGACTCTCTGGTTCTCACTGTTTTTACCCGTCAGTCCAAAATGGTGTCAGTTCTAATTATAATTGTGTCTCTTCTTCCTGTTAGAGTTTTTGTTTGGCTATGGTGGTCATGGTGAACTATTTTGATATTATCTGGTGTACATAAGGCTTACAGGTGAGAAATTCCTTTGAATATACACACACATTTCATAGATATACAATCTGAAATGTGTAATGGAAAGCATATGGTAGCAGAAAAGAAGACTGAATAAAAAAAAATCAATGGAAGTTTAGGTATTTTGAGCTTCTCGGTTAGAAGTTTTAGAACTAAAGGGTCTCTCTGCATTGCATTGTGGGTAATAAGGGAATTATGAAGACAGCTGGTCACTCTCTCTGTGTTCCAGGCACCACTGCCTGATGCTTAATCCCCCCCCCCCCCCCCCCCAAAAAAAATTCCATTCCAATTCCACATGATGGATAAGTCCTGTTATATCAATGTACTCAGTCTCTCATACTCTCATCCAATTAACACTGGAAACTTGTTTGCTTGTCTTTCATGTCATGATCCAGTTCACAACATACATTGTTTCAAAGCAGCCTTGAAGAAAATAAAGCCTTACAAATGAAGGAATAGACAGTTTATCTGAATTATATATGCATGTGTTTCCCAGCTCTTAATGCAGACTGAGGAGCAATACATGATCTTTAATAAGGACACTTTCACTCAAAGGTCACGACACCTGCTGCTAGTAAACTAGATCATAGAGCAGTACAGACACATATGATGTGATTTACAAGTGAGGAGAAAAGCAACTTTACACTGTTAAACTGATCCCAGTTTATGTACATAACAAACCAATGGTGCGACATTTGAAATCCAGTTCTATTTGTTCAAGGATAACAAGTGCTGGCTTCCTCCTACGGGTTTGCTCTTCGAGAGAACGTGAAATCATGTTTTATTATGCAACAGCCTACTCATGTACTGCAACACACAAGAACAAAGCCATAGATAAAGAAAGAGACGTGTAGGGAGTGAAAACAAGCCTGCAGCATGAGACGTTTTAAGTAGGGCTGTCAATCAAAGGAAACTTAACCAAATGAAATGCATGACATTCTGACGTATTAATAAATTTTATAGCAATTATTTGCATATTAATCTTCTAGACATAAAATACATTAAAAGAAATTAGATTTTATGGTGTCACATTTGTTCAAGTTGTTTTAAGACAAAATCTGTTTTTTGTTTTTTTTTAAGGAGAAAAGAGGAATTTTAAGATGAATCACACTAGCTAATGTCTTCAGTCTCATATATTCTGTTTTATGATTCATTGATGGTAGTAGGAGAACACAGAACTTCTATAAAATCAAACTTTAAAGGGATAGTTTACAAGTGAGGGTGAGTAAATGACAGAATATGCATTGTTTTGGGTGAACTATCCCTTTAAGTTAAACACACAGTACATTTTAAAACAAAATACAGAATAGCATACAGGGAGGTTTAAAAAGTGTTGACCTATTTTAGACAGACTAAACCCTGGTTCAGAGCTTCGAGTTGCTCAATTCCCATCAGTCTTTGCTATGATATATAATCCATTATTCTCGGGTCAGTAGGTAGTGTCATCATTAAGGCTTGTCGTTGATTTCTTTGCAACCGATTCTCTGGGAGTTGTGGTAAATACATGAACCTGACTGGATGGAGATAGCAACCAAAGCCTTGGAAAAACTGGGGACGAAGTCACCTGTGAAGATGAGAAGGATTAGTTAAATGGGTTCACTGGCATTAAAAACGTGTAATCTCAAAGTAGTATGCATAGCAAATTCTGTTTGTATTCTGCAGAGTGGGTAACAGAGCATGTTTTGCTCTATAATTGGAAGGTCTGGTGAGGCATGCTGGGACTGCACACAGACAGACTTTCACTGCCCCAATGATCTGTAGGGTATTAATAGAGCCTGCTTCACGCTCATACCCCTTTACGCACTCCAGCCCTGACATATGCATACTAACATATGTGCAAACTACTTTTACAGCTACTGACACCATGTGGCCATTTGTGTAAGCAGCATGGAGCCTTTCTAGATGATTTCAGTGATGCGACGCATTTAGAAAAATGATTGCTCTTTTGTTCCTGCCTCTGGCAGAGACGGGATGTTTTTATAGGGATGGCTAGGGAGGGACTAGCAACGCAGAAATCTTAATTAATTTAATATAAAAATGTGATTGACTATAAGGTATTAGACTTTTAGTGCCTAAAACACAACTGGATACAATTAAATTCTACTAAATTTTATTTGAGATATTTGCGAATTATATAAAGTAATGCTGAGTGACTATGACAATTTGTGTATTATTCCTCACCTCCAAGTATTTTAATAAATTAGCTCACTATAGCTTTATTCATTAGTCAGCTTGGTTCTGGTTCTCAAAACCCCCCAAAGCTTGTTCTCCATTGCATACTCATTGATGAGACATGCAGATATAGTGATAAGAATTGGTTAATTAAAAAAAGGACAGAATAAAATTTGTTATTTTATGCATTTAAATAGTTAAATTTTGGTTTGTACTTTACAAAATTAAAATAGTGCATATTTTCTAGTATAAGTGCACTGTGATCCTATTTACTAGTGCATTAAATTAGAAAAAAAAAACTTGGACCTTATTGTGAAGGCCTATATTGTATATTATGATCTCCAATTGCACAATATGTTTGTACATGCATTTAAGAGATAAATAAATGCACTAATTGCATTTTTGGTAACTGATGACAGAACTACATTGTATGTTCATAGTTTCTTGTTAGCTTTATTTATGATGAAGAAATATAGAGCGTGCACCTTATATTCACATAAAGTTAAAAAGAACAGCTGTCAGGAGAGGAAAGTTTGTTTTACTCACATATAGACTAACAACATCTCATCTGACCACAGTTCACTGTTGTTCTACTGAAGCTCATTTGGCACATTCTCCCACCCCCACCCCCTGGCTCCCACCCACTGGCTCCGCCCCTGGTTCATGCTCACATTTGTGTGTGTGTACATAAGATTGACAACCAGCAAAGTTTTTTGACTAACCAAAAATGTTAGATGGAAAAAAAAGGGGTGTGAGTGTGTATTTGACTATCAGATTTACCTGTGTCGTTTAGTCCTTGGTGACCCATTTGAGTTCACTCTTTACGTTCTGGAGCTCAGAAAGGTCGACGGCGGGGCCTGGTAGTTTCACGCCACCAGGGAGGGCCTTTTTCTCCTCTGGAGTCACTGGGGATGCCTATGAAACCAATTGTGAGAGATATACCTGAGTGGCCCTCACAAAAATCTCAAGAATGTGTCATAGTTTACTCACAAAATAAAAAGTAGAATAAAAAAATTAACTTAACTTTAAATAAATAAAATAAACAAACTTCATTGCTTTTCATTACCGTGTGCAAAATGTTTGTATTAAAATAGTTTTTTAGTTGGCTACTGAATGATAGTAATTGTGTTGATTTTAAAATGTGTTAAAAAGTACTGCATCACATTAATAATATTCTAATGAGAATCATTAATAGGAATAATGCAGATCTGATAAATAATATCAGTTATATTGCAGAATTGGATATGTTCATATTGAAAATATTGTTCCATTTACTTTTTTTCATTATATATATATATATATATATATATAAGATAGCTTATCTTTGTACCTTTAACTTTTTTATTATATACAAACAATATAATAAATATTTTATTATTACATTTGAATGTGATCTGGTAACAGGAATACATATGTGTGTCTAATTAGTTTATTTATAAAATGGCGAAATGTGTGTATGGGAGCTTTCTTCCAGCAGAATCTAACCTCCTCTACATCTACTGTATCTTCTCTCTTCTTCACAGGATGTCCCGCCCCAGGACGCAGAGCCCCCATCGGAATATTAAGGTTGGCCTTTGAGACAGACAAGAAAATCCAATGAGACGGTTAGCATCGCTGCTACACCTCACCCCTGACACGGTTCATTTCCTCCTGCAACCGCGCCTATAATCCAATCACCAGAGTACCAAAGTCATTTAAACTCATGTAATGCTGTGCAATGGTCAAGCGTAGTTGTCGAAACCAAACCTTTCCACAAAACCTGCTGGACGTGTCTTCCTGCTGGAGTTTGTGTTTCATAAAGAGCAAAGTGCCTGTATGAAAATGAGCTGCGGGCAACACAGATAAAACAGTGAGATGACAGACATCCTTCTGTTTGCTGAGGCCCGACGCGGACAGCCTGTCCTTTTTAGCCCGGTCTTTATTATGTGGCTTCTAAACGCTGCATGCATTACAAAAACAAAGTCCAAAAGTGAAAATGGAAAACGTGTTTACAGCTTTACATTAGAAGGAAAGTATATGGATTGTTGCCACATCTCTTCTCTTATATATTACTATTGTTTTTTTTCTCAACTATCCTATGATTTTGGTGAGTCTCATGAACGCAGGTCACATTTTACCCCAAAATCAAAAGAAAAGAAATGATATTTTGGATAAGTAGAATTATTTAAATTTCCCCTGAAGTCATTAATACGGTTATCCAACTGTTTTATTTATTAAATAACTATATTTGTTAATTAAATGTAATACTGTTTAATTAAAAAAATATAAAAAGATATACTTTAAATATAAATATATAATATAAAATATATTTTCATGTAAAGAAAAGAGAATGGAATTTGGAGGGGAAAATGTTGAATTATAATAAAAATAATCAGCAAAATTGACTTTTTATTTCATTTGAATTAATGGGATAATTTCCATGTAAAACCGCAAACACTTTTTTTTATCTCTTCTGTTCTGCCTCATTTTATGAATTATTGTCCTGCTCTATTAGTCACACAAGGTCAAACCCTCAGTTTACAATTTTGCAATTTAGTGTTTTGAGTAGAGCATGTGACATCTCTCAACCAATCCCGAACGCTCTTATGGATTTGGCTTTTAGTACAGTTTTGCATGTATCTCATGGTCCAGTACATCAAACCCTTGAGTTTCTTCTTTTTTCATTTCTCTGAGTTTCCCTCTGTATAGGCTGCTGGACGAAATCTGATTGTTGGCTGTTTTAGGATGTACAGTAGTGACCATGTGCTCCTGTCTTTGCATGCATGACCAGTCTTCTTCTATCTGTGCTCTCTGACAGACCATATCTTCCATATGCTATGGCTTTTTATGGATTCATGTGTATCTGGAGAGTTTTTATGGAAAGATAAAGGTGTCTATTTTTGGCTGAAGTGTTCAGTGTTTGTAAGAATTGTGGTGAACTGTTGAAAATCTTTCTTTCTGTGTATGTTATTGCTCCTAGCCAGACGTATAGTTACAGGGGGGAAACTAGTATGTGAACACTATGGATTTCAGTATAAATTAGTCATAGCTTGATCTAATCTTCAACTATGTCATATCAATAGAAAAACAAAAAAGTATACATTTTCATTTCTTTTTTTTTTATATATAAAAAATGGAGGTTTATGCTGCCAAAGGACATTTAACCAGATATTAAAACACACTTTCACATACGTTTGCCAGTGTGTAAAATAAAAATATGAAAATACATCATCTTTTGCGGGTTTTGTTTAAGCAGACTTCACATTCAGATCACATTTTCACCAATTTATGCAAAACCCACAGGGTTTACATAGTTTTTCCCTTCAGCTGTATACCGGTTAGCAATAGGAAAATGGCTGTAAGGACTTTAATTAAAGTGAACAAGTCTATTTTTATATGAAAAGTTTCTGTTTGGATAAGAAATGTTTTCCTATCAAGAAGAAAAAAGCTGGACACACATCAACACCATAATGTATTTCAAGTATTTGTGAATGGCCTCGTGTGAGTGTTGTAATGCAATGTACATTCAACTGTTTTTACTCAGTATTCAAAATAGGGAACTGACTTTTCAGAATAAAATATTTAATGTCGACATGTTTAATTGTGTTTGAGCTAAGAAAAGCAAACTGGGAACCGTTTGAGGGCCGATACATATCAATACAGAAGTTCACACTGTACACTACTCTTAAATTACATACACATAAAAAACACAAAATACTCACCTGCAGGGCTTTTACATTGGACGATGGCTGTTTAGACATTCTGTGCAGTTGTGTCCACGTTCCTGCTGTAGAAAAGACAGAAAGAGACCGAATGCATTGATCAGATAAACAGAGCGGCCCGGTGTGGGTTTCAATGCATGGATTTTGTCTGCAGCTATATGTATGTATGTTACAGAGATAAAAAAGTAAAGCCCCCCTGCGGCTCTCAGGTGCCCGTGGATAGTCTTTCAGTTGCTTAGTGACTCCTGAAGTGAGGAGCAGGTAGCAGCTCTTACCCCTGAATCATTTATGTTAACATGGAGAGAACAGGGCTGGGATAACACACACCTACACACTCTTTATACTGGATATGGAACATAAAGTGGAATGTCAGCTGATATTGTAAATGAATAAATAGCTGCTCATTAATAGCTCAGAGAGACTTGATAGTGAAAAAAAAAATCAGATATGCTTCATTGAAGTAGGAATTTTGTCTCAGATGATTCTCCAAACACTTTATGCGATAAATTCAAAGTGAAACAATTGGAGTTTGTAGTGAACCTTCATATTTGGGTGTATCTAAGTTGGTGACAGTTAAGATCATTTTCTTATAACAGTACAACATTTCATTAATGTTATTCTATAAAACTAATGGGGACATGCAATGAGAAAGCAGCACTTCCTAAGAATGACCTGGAGGGAAATAAAAAGAAGACATTTACATACTTGACAACACAGGAGACTGCATGTTGAATGACTCATTCTGTGTCTCTGACAGGAAGCTGTTCGGAAATATGTAAAATCATTCAGTGTCCTAATGAACACAGCTGTAGGCAGATGAGCTTTGATTATGTGCTCGTGGGGAGCTTTCTGCTCGTAATTTGCCCGGTTATGCTGCTGATGGAACGTCCCGTTGAGAACACATGGGATATAAGAGAAACCCTCCTGAGTACTACAGCCAGCATGCACGGTAATGCATCTGCAATATTCATATCAATACTTTCTGTCTTTCAACGTCTCCCTCCTTTTTGAACTTAATACAGGTCTCGGTGGGGCAGCTAGGATTGGTAGGGTTCACAACCTTAGCAACTGTAACCAGGGATGTTGTTTGCACATTAAAAGCAGTGCATCACTGCTGCAGAGTGTTGAGCTAAATTTACATTTCAAAGAGCAGCAGGGCAGCTGTCCAACACTCCTCCAAAATACCCTTCTAAACTCCTCAATGTCCAAAATATCAGTCAAAGATCAAACTAAATGTGTTTTGAGATTTTAGATTTATTATCTCCCATCTCAAACTCTAAATGTAACCAGCTAGAGTATCATAAACCCCACCAGATGCTGAAATCTTCAAAAACTCCCACAATGGTTTCACAGGCACAGTTTATTTGCATTAAATTCCCACTATGACTGGAAGTCTCCCAGAAGTTCTAGACCTTTCCAACCGGTCTGACAAGATTTTCTCTTTCATTAAAAAAAAAAGTGTATTTGGTATTCAAAACGTCTAACAAAAGGTTAAATGTTTTGTTCATCAAATTCATTGAATGTATTATTCTGTTTATTATGTAAACCATCAAACGTCATCACAATCCTATGTTTAGGTGCGATCTGACTGTCCTGGGCCAAAACCACAAGATAGAAAAAATAAATATAGAATTTACATGTGTATCATCACGGAATTCTAATGCTTATGTAAAAGTACAGTTACGGTAACCGGCCTGTTGGTTTAGAATAAATTTTGGAGGCCTGAATCCTGCCAGAGGCCTGAGTCATTATCACAGAGTCCCACGCAGACAGAACATATACATAAAACATATGATATTAGTAAGAATGAGTGTAGAGGAAACTAAAGGAAAGGGTCAGTCTAAAGAGGTCAAACTTTGATTTCTGATTTTAAAAAATATATATATTTGTCTTATAATATAATCATGATAATATTTGGCATAATTTACCTAAAAGAAAAGCAGTCTGATGTATCGATTGCAACCTTAACCCTGATATTTTCACACACATGCAGATGAACACACACGCACACACACACACACACATACACATCCTCCCTCTGTCCTCAAAAGTTGCATACCTGCTGGCGTTACAGTAAACCGCTGTTCCCCGCTGTGAGACAGACAGGACAAATGTCAATCTTTCTCTCTCTCTCTTCTGTCTTTCCCTTAATGGACTAAAGAGGTCTTGACTTCAGTGGTTCGGTTCTGTATCTATTCAAACTTTCTCTATCTCTCTTTCTGTCCCTCACTCCAGGATATAGAGGAGCAGAGGATTCCGCTCATATCTTGGATTTGTTCACACTATAAATAGTAGTGTGATACACAGAGGGGACCTGCTTTCTGTCCACCCTGACTCTTCACTTCACAGAAGCTATATAAGCTCCATTCGAGCCTCATTCACGGTCCTGTTACGACATACACATGCAGTAGGGTCCAAACATGAGGATCTGGGATTTAAATTGTAATTTAAACATGGAAACAAATGTAAGTTTTGAATAAGAGATATCAAGCACTATTTCTGTGTAAAATGTTTGACCCTGGTCATGTGAATCCTTCATACAAATGTTAAGAGATTTTTGTTTCCAAACAAGATGTTCATCTGACAATTTTCAAATCATGTTGAAAAACATGATTATTTATTTATATCCATGAAAATGATAAATTTATATTATTAAAAATAATATTTACACACAAAATATTTAATGTTAATACAAGCTTGAAATATTAAAAATGAATGATAAATAATAATAATAATAATAACATAAACATATACACATACAATAACTTATTTCATATTATTTCATATTTATAATATAAAAATTTCATATTTTATATTAAATTATTTTATTTATTTAGAAGTAATATGAATACATTTCCCGGAAATAAATAATATACTGCATATATCATTTATTATGCTATTCAAATGTTCATAAAACATGTTCATTTATATTATTAATCAATTAATTAGTAATTACATATGACAATATATGGAAAAACTGGTTTATATAGATAGATAGATTGATAGATATAGATATACAGTATCTTGTTTTTATATTAATTGTATAAATAAATAAATAAACTTAGCCCAGTCATCCAAACTTGATGTGTCCACCAGAAACACAGAATTACAACAGCATTGATGTAAAATTTTTAATTTTAAAATTGCATTTTTAAATTGCCACCAAGTTTGTGTACAAGCATATTTGCATATATTTATAAATGTGTGCTATATTTAGGAGACCTAGATCGAAATGTCCTCAATATGCCTGAACCTAAGAGAGAATGTACAAATTATAGCATTACTACTGTAGATCACATAATGAAAATGGAAGAAAACCGAGTTCAGAAAGAGTGACTGGTGATAGATGAATAGACTTTGACCTTTTCACGACACAGGACACTGATATCGTGACCCCGCTGTGCCCTTACCTGCTCAGCTGCCAGCGTGAGGTCCACACCTCCTCACTGCTTTGTGTTCTACTATGACCAGTCAAAAACCCTTCCTGTTCTCTGTAAGGTCCTCTTCTGCTCTCTTACACGCAGTCAGAGAATCACAGAGCAATACTTATTAAGATCATGACCTAATTTAGGCTCCAGCACGCAGAGCCCAGGGATGCATCTGATTGGGCCACGGTTTGACATGACGACCCATTCCCAGTGGTAGCAGCACTGCCAGTTTAGAGGAGTTTCAGATCTTAAACTAGGCAGATTTTGACCCACAAGTGAACAGGTATAAACAAACGATGGAAGTGGCACATAATTTCACTGGAAAAGTAGATTCCTTAAACAGAATCTGGTGCTATAGTGACACCAAAATCACTGGGTTTGAGCGCACAGACTGGTATAATTTATATTTTGCTTCCACTTGCAAGGATAAAGCATTTGCCGAATGCATAAATGTTAAACGTGATTGAGCCTAATGCACTAAACTATTTGAAAGGCTAAATATCAAACAACAACCATAAAATGGAATATTAAAGACTGTTAAAGCATCTTCTGTCCTTACCTGGTGTCACTAGTAGTTGACGTGTGATCCTGCTCACTCAGTTCCTTCACTGCTGAGTATAAACCTTTACTGGAGCTCAGAGCTGATGGGGAAAGTGTCCTCTACAGACAGCAGAGCTATGCAAATCCTCACCTGAATTCTCCTCCCTCTACCTGGCGTCACAAACTTCCTGCTCATCCTGCCAGTCAGCACATATACTACTATATAACACATACACAATTATTAAATCCTAGAATCATTTTAATGTGCATGTAACTTTTACATACTATTGCAGTGCAGCTTGAAAGTGGCTAAATCCATGGTTGGACAGTACAAATATTGTTGAATTTCATTAACAGGTCATAGAAGTGAGTGGAATATCAGCAGAATGACACTGTCCTTTCAGTGTCTGTTGTCTATTTTATAATTATCCCTCCTTATAGACACATGGCATTATGAAACTAGCACTTTATGTATTCATAAAAGGCTGCTATTTATTGCTGTCCATCTAGACCACTATCTCAGATATTAAATTATCCGATAAGACCTTTAGGAGCCTAAGGGACATTAAAGATCACTCTCACCAAGAAAGGCTTGGTTCCCAGCCAGACGGAAATGTTTGGAGGGACTTATCACACTTCTGAACCCATCATTTGTTCCCATGTGCTTTACATTTAAAACTGCTGCACTTTTTCATAAGATTTACTATAACAGTGGCCTTTAGTGGCAAACTGACCACCTTTTTGGTTGACTGCCATCATTTGCTTATAGGTCAGCAGTAATACCTGATACGTCTTAATTAAATTGCAAGTCTTGTAAGTACAAAAACCACAGAGACCAAATGTGTCCAGCTGGAAACTAAAGTGTACTTTACAGATACGTCTGTGGTGCAAATAAGATGTAATCTCATGGTTCAGCAAATGCAAATGAAAAGCACATGGAGTTTTTTTTTTTTTTTTTTTTTTAGCTGCACTGCAAAACAGAGACATCCGATTTCTGAGCAAACCGCTTTTGTGTGTCGGATCTTTCAATTGAAACACTTAAACAGGCTCACAAAAACTGGTCTTCTGGGAATCTGCCATCCTGCCAGATTCCTGTGTCTTCTTCACTGGTCCCATCCCTAAAGCCCACACTAAATGTACTAGAGACTGGGGAGTAAGAATCCATTCATGAATCAGACTACTGTAGGCAGTTTGTCCAAGCACTGTCTTAATCATGCAGAGTCAACATCTCACCAACATATCAATTGTACCGAGAATCGACATTGTAATTGACTTTCTGCTGTTTGTAATGACCTAAGAACCAATGAGTCAGCTGATAGTATGCATTTGGACAGAAAAGGAAGGCTCTTTACTAGCCTACCTCACACATACAGTCCAAATGAAGTGAGCCCAAAATGTACAAATTAGCCTCTTTTTTTCTTTGTACAATAGACTAACTATTTCAAATAAAACTCACAGGAAATGTACGACTTGTGCTGTAATTTGTAATTAATGTCTTATTAGCTTAAACATAGCAGCAACAAACTGAACCGAGACACACAAATTGCAACAATGACGCTTATTTAATTAAAATTAAAAACGTCAGAGAACGTGATGAAGACAAATCACCGAATCGTTCTGTTTGAAAGAACCGATTCACGGAAATGATTCAAGCTACGTGCTCGATTGCTCTGTGACTGTGAGCCACTATGTGCTCTGACAAAAGTAAACAGTCTTGCTCGATTAGTTAGACTGCGTTTGGACCAGCGTAATTCACGCAAATGCGGAAGCGTCGGCTTCCACGGTGTTTTGTACTCGGTGGATGCATGGTGTCGTCCTTGACAATCGGAATCGTAAGTTCATTTGTCTCTGGATTTGGACGCTCTTGAGACGCATGCAGCCCGGTGTGCCATGATTCCTATAGCGGTGGTGGTGTGTGTGATGGGCGGGTGGTGTACTGTGTATCTGGCGGACACGCTGCTGCGGGTAAGCGGATCTCTCCATACAACCCTTCATTATTAGAGTTAACAGAGAGTTGTTTGCTGCTGAAATAATGGAATAGACTGTTATTGATGCTTTCTAATTTGTCAAGGACATTAGATGAAATGAGCATGCAGCATTTTGATACAGTGATGTAAATTAATACGACTGTACAGAATTTGTAGCATGTTTATGTACCATTTTAGACACATTTAGCCTATATGTTCATTTACAAAAACATGCAAAACATGTGCTATGTTCATCTAATGTCCTTGACAAATTAGAAAGCATCAATAACAGTCGATTGTTTATACCGTCAAACTACCATGACTCGTAGAGTCGTAGTATGTACCATTATAATTTTATTAATATTGTATATCTCAGTATCATAATATTATTATCTGATGTATTACTGTACCATGACACTGCCATGCTTTTAATTCAGTTTTTCAGTTCCCACTTTAAAAGTTATTCAGTGTTAATTAATCTAAATGATTATCATAATACAGTTACTCTCACTAATGTAGGATTCTATTCAAATGGATGCTTTTTAAGTAAAAATGGCTTTAGATATAACTTGGCAACACATGGTTAACAACAGCTGTGGTAAAAAACTTTTTTAAATTAGATCATATTTTTATACAGTAGCAACACTGTAATATTTTTTTTAGCACAAATGATTGTACCTACCTCATCATAAAGCCCTATCGCATCCTAACATTTTCTTTCACCTTCAGTCATCCAGTTCGGTGAAGAACCGCTATGAATCCTGGTTATCCTCGAACGGATTCACTCTCTCTCCGTTCCACATTAAATGGCACACCGGCATCTTCAACCGTCTGTTTGCCAAATGTGCTCATCTCAACCCTCACTTTCTCTACATCTGGTATGATTTACTGTCCTCAAATCAGTTTTTTTTTTGTTTTTGTTTTTTTGGACCATGTGATGACAGTGATGCTTATTATGAGCCTTTTAACATTTAGAGTTGACAGTATTTTGTTCTTCTGATTCTGAATGAAACAAATCAACATTTTTATATATAATATATATAAAGACATGTAAACCTCTCTTGCTTAGCTGTGCTGTGGTTTTTATAAATGCCATATTAAATCAACAGTAAAGATATTTATTAATTTTAGTCGTTAAAAAAATTGTTAAGCTGCTTATGATGAGAGCAGGGCATTACCCTCCCCCACACTTACTCGCATATCCACAAACAAGGTCCTTTTCATTTCTCAGTCATCATAGTAAAAGAATGAAAAACCTGGGAGTTAAAATCGAATCAGAAGATATACAGAAATGTTTTGCTTGTTGCTGTTTTAGGTTCAGTGCTGGAATGGTGTTCGGGGTTCTGGCGATGTTTGGGTCTGTGGTTCTTCTGAGCAAAACATTGCTGCAGACTTTGAGTCAGATGATGGCAGAGACACCAGAGGGGTCACAAGAACAGATCTTGCAAGTGGTGGTGAGAACAGAAGGGCTCATAGGAGTTAGATGATGATGGTGTGCCTTTGTTTTAACAGTGATGCAAGTCATTTTGTTTTTGTCATCAGGTGCCTGGTGTGAACCTTCCTGTCAGTCAGTTGGCCTATTTTTTCATCGCTATCTTGGTTAGCGGAGTCATACATGAGTTTGGCCATGGGGTGGCAGCACTAAGGTAAACTACGGTAATCATTTAAAAAATGCAACATGTCATTTCTGTCTCAGCAAACATTTGAACACTTACTTGTCCCACATAAAGCCAGTACAAGTTAAAGTATTCTATAAAAAAAACGTTTGAAGTCATTTTGCATTTCCTGCAGCTTTAAGGTGACTTTGACCTAGTGGAGCAAAAACAAGATCATCTGTACAATCATACATTTAAATTCTCACAGAGTAAATCTTTAGATTTTTGCATAAATGTAAAAATGTAGTTTGGTTTTGGAAAGGTCACTAACATTAAGTCAGTTTGTATGTAATGTCTCATAATTTATAGGAAGGTTACTTGCGTAATAATACTTGAGTCTTCTAAACTTTGCATGCACGTTTGAGAGAGCTATCCATTATTAGGTATTAGCAGTAGTTTTGGGTCGAGCTGCTCCATCGCAAACTCAAATCTCACTCCATTTGTCTAGTAAAATCTGCGTGTAATGTAAGTAAAGTGTTTCTTGGCTTGTTCCAAATCTAGTTATACAAGAAGATCTGGTGTGCTCTGTTTGTTTTAAATGTACGTGGAGTATAACGTTTTTCTGCGTGTTCTTCTCAGGGAGAAGGTGAGGTTGAATGGTTTTGGCATGTTCATGTTTGTGATTTATCCTGGAGCATTTGTGGACCTCTTCACCACACATCTAAACCTCATCTCTCCGGTCCAGCAGCTCAGAATATTCTGTGCCGGTAAGACTTTTTAAACAAGCACAATGCCACAAATCTTCCAAATGCAGTTCATAAAACCTTCAGTAGATGGCAGCACTTTATTATGAAACCTAACACTTTGTTTAGAAATGATTACCTCTTACAACCTTTATTAAAGTATATAATGTTCTTCTACTCTCTCTGTCTTGGTGCAGGTGTATGGCACAACTTCATGCTGTGTGTTGTGGCCCTCAGTTTCCTGTTCCTGCTGCCCATCATCCTGTTTCCCTTCTATTACACTGGAGCAGGGGCGCTTGTCACCGAGGTGGTGGAGGTCCGGTCACCTTTCATCATAAGGTTTATATTTAGATGATGTCTTTAGTGTCTGAGATCGGTTCGTTTTCACAGGGCTCCCCATCAAGTGGACCTCGTGGGCTGTTTCTAGGAGATCTGGTTACCCAGCTGGAGGACTGTTCTGTCCGGGGAGTGCAGGATTGGCACAGCTGCATTCAGCATCTATCCCATAATGCTCAGACGGGATACTGCGTTCACACTGCAAAACTGCAGCTCAGTTCGACGGCAGGAAGAGGTACAGACCTGCCTTATACTCTATTGTTTAAATGTTTGGGGTCAGCAAGATTACATTTTGAAAGGTTTGATTAAGCATAGATGCATTCAATTGATCAAAAGTGACAATTAAGATGCTTATAGTGATACAAATCTTTTAATTTCAAATAAATGATATTCTTTTGTACTTGCTATTCACCAGAGAATCTAAAAAAGTAACATGGTTTCCACAAAAATATTCAACAGCACAACAGTTTTCAACATTGATTAATATTATCAGAATTATTTCTAAAGCATCATTTTGACATGGAAGAAGAGTAATGATGCTGAAATATTTTCAAAAAACAAAAATTTGACTTCTTTTTGCTGTACTGCACAAGTTTATTTATTTATTTATTTATTTTTTAAATCTTTTCGCCCTCAAACTTTTGAATGGCAGTGCAAATAGAGATGTTTAAATTCAACATTACCAATATTTGTTCGCTGGTTCTGATTTTTTTGTCCACTCAGCGTTCAAGCGTCTCGATGGCACTATGGAGTGCTGTGGGAACAACAGCTTGACGGATCTCTGCTTCTCTTATAGTAATAATGTGGAGAGCAAATTGGTAAGACAGACAGCTTTTCTGAAATATACTCTGTAATATTTGGTAATTTTATACAAGTTAGAGCTGTTATAAAACATATATTGGTTGATTCTGTTTGCTCCTTTTAGTATTGGCAATAAGCTCCATGGCACTTACTGTATTTTCCGCATTATAAGGCGCACTTAAAGGCCTTTAATTTTCTCAGAAAACGACAGTGTGCCTTATAATCCGGAGCACCTTATATATGGACATTCCCTTTAGCACAGCTCCATCTAGTGGATGCATAACGCAAACCCAGTCAAGCGTTTGACTGCAGTATCTTCTATTCTATGGGCCTTATAATCCGGTGCGCCCTATATATGAAAACTGTTCTTAAAATAGGCCATTCATCGAAGGTGCGCCTTATAGTGTGGAAAATACGGTAATTGCTAAACACTGCAAGCATTTTATCAATTTAATATTGTGAATATTGCATGTGTGCTGTTGGCTCAAACAAGTCTATGTCCGTTCTAAAATAGAAATTCAAAAAAATTATCTGAAATGAAAACACTGATCAATTTTACACTGTAAATCTTACAAAAGAAGGGCAATTTTATTGCAACATTATTTCTTGCCACCTCAGTCTTGGTGTTTTTGGCACTATTATTAGTTTGCCTGCCTGCCGGTCAGAAAAACCATCGAAGCAAGCCGTACATGCCGTACGAACACAGACTGTCAAACAGACTTCACCCCAAGCTTGTGTTTAATCCCGACTCTGGAGAACCAGACCAGACTGATTCGGGTCAAACACCCACCGCAAACAGACATGCTGTTTGTCGGCTACCCTTCACACCTACAGTTTTCAGGTCGGACAGCTTCTGTTTTCATACAGTCAGGCTTGTGTGAACAATCTTGTTTTTAAAAATGCTAATTTCTTGATTTATTTTCAGTGAGTCTCACCAACTTCGTTCCTCGTTTGGGCTTTCTTCATCCAGATCTGCCTGTCATGCTGGAGACTTTCTGCAAGTATCCTTCCCACACTATCAGTTATTGGGTATCAAACATAATAAATGACCCTTGAATTGGGACGAGGAGGTATTGGTTTTGTCACTGCTGTGAATTAGCCTTAACTCCCTGCTTGTTAAGATATCTGGTCTCATTATCGGGGGCCCTGGCGGTGGTAAACGCTGTCCCGTGTTTTGCACTGGACGGCCAGTGGATGCTCACAGCGTTCCTAGAAGCTACATTGAGCTCTGTGATCCCAGAGAGGAACTACCGAGAGCTGATTGGCTTCTTTTTTCTGCTGGGGGGCAGTGCCCTTCTAGCGGCCAATGTGGCTCTGGGTCTGTGGATGGTCACAGCACGATAACACACAGTCATCTCCTCCAATAAGACAGTTTGGGGGAAATTGCTTTCTTAAGAGTCAATCAACTGGGTGGTTTTACCTTTGCTGGTAATTGCCAGATTGCCCACCCTGAGAGGGTGCCCAGAGGGTTTCAATTGCTGCTGTACTCGAGAAAACTCTTAATCGATGTGTCCTTAGGTTTGAATGGCTCAGCTATAAGCAGTAAAATAGGCTCAGGACAGTGCCAAAAGTGACCTTTTTGATAAATACATGATCACATTGTATCAGAAATGTTAATGTAAACCCAGAAATTGTGCTATACATAGAGGATTTTGGGGGCATTACTTGCCTGTTTGGCCTTTGTCTTCCTGAAGTATATAGTCACACATAGTATGTGTAGTTTTATATTTGAGTGTCTGTAGTTCAGTTTTCTGCACACCAGCTCAACCCAAACATTTACAAGTGTACTACATAAATAAAGGCATTAAAAAGCCTTTATTGACCCCAGTTGAGACATTTGGGAAGCAAGTAAAAACAGGTGCACTGAGTAATCTGTGATCATTTTGAAAAATATGTTACTTGCTTTGTAATGAAGAATTGAATCTTTGAAGTAACTTACAAATGGTGACAACTTTAGTCCACACAACCAGCCACATTTTTTTTAAACTCAGTTCTAAAATAATTTGCACGATGGCATTTGCAACTGAAAATGTGCATCCACACCATTATGTTTCAGTGTACCGTAAGATAGTTGCCATCAACTAGAGTAGCATCCAACCAAAAAACAGAGTTAATCTTAAAAACAATGTAAACCAAAAATGAAATGCATACAATGTTAACCAACCACACATTTGTATATATAGGGACTGGACACAGAATACACTACTGCAGTATTATTAGCTTTACTTGTCAAGTAGGAGAGCAAATGGCCAATCTGATTCATTTTGTATGTTCTGGTTCTGATTCGAGCTGTATGTTCTGGCACAACTATGAAATGTTCCTGATGACAAGGGTAAACAATTTCTAAACATGCTCTGATGTGCACTGGGGACGTTCATATCGTTTATGATCTGTATACTGTGAATATTTTCCCCAACAATTAGCCCGTGGGTTAAAAATGCACTAAAATAGAAATGATTTGTTTTTAAGGTACTTCATCTTTGTTGTCATTCCTGACCCATTGTACATTTGTTAATAAAGAACAAACTTTGCATAAACCTTCACGTGTCATTGACTTTTTTATTTGTTTGTAGAGACATCAGTACTGATCTGAATATGTTTACTAAGTCTAAACAACCTTCTGCCCCTCTGAAATATCACATGGAAGTTCATATATAATAATCATCTATTTATAATAATTCTTGCAGAACATTTTCTGCCATGAGATGTCAGTATTGTTCCATGTGAAGCTTAATTTTGAGTTTTAGAAAATTAAACATTAGGAAAGGTGTTTTATCCTATTGTTGTTGGATATCATTTTATCATGATGTAGAGATCCGGTTGTAATACTGAATGCATTTCCTTTTTAGAAACCTCTTACCACCACAGTGACTGACAAGAGCTGCCAGTCAGGCTGCAAATGATGTGAGGACATTCTGAGAAAAAGAGGAGTGCTATATTGAAGTGATAGAAATCTGATAGTCTGAAAATGGTTGGAGTGGAGTGGGTGTTGTTGGACTGTAAGATAATGAGCCGCTGATGACTGCTGCGTTTTTAAGAAGGTGTTGAAGTTATTTTATGGATATGTGACTTCTTGGTTCATCTGTTGTCACAGATAAGGGGTGTAGCATGTTTGTTGGCTAATGGACACTGCTACTCTGTTGAATGTGCGTGTGGTGTTGTTCTCAAGGACATCAGAATGTGTATTGATCCCCTAGATGGAGGCTGTCAGCGAGTTAATGGCTTCTGCATGTCTCTTTTCCCCTGCTGCAAGGCTCTATGGGAAAATGTTAGCAATTATGTGGTCAGCTTGCCAACATTTGGTGTCTCCAACCAAATATATTTGAACTTCGATAACTTTGAGGGTTTTTTTTTTCTGCTTGACTTTTTGCGATGTTCATTCCCAGAGTTTCTCTTGAAGGATCGTCCCATAGGAATCTTGGCTCGTTCTTGGACACCCTGCATGATCTGCAAACATTATTGCACTTTTCATACTGTATTGATTGCTATGATCAGACATGAGATCTGTGTCTTATTTTTTTTTTTTAGGAAGATGCTTCGATCCATGGAAAATGTCTAGTGCGAGGCTTAGAACATACTGAACAGACTTTGAGAAAGGGACAGGAGTTCATGGGTCAGGCTGCAGTTTTCCCTCAGGTCCTTCAGTCAGTTATTTTGTTTACGCTCCAGCATTTTTGACTTTTATGATTTTGGTTAGTATGTGAATCGCGTGGTATCTGTTTATTGAAGATCTTCACCAACCTGATCCATGATATCTGATGGCTTCACATCTGAGACGTGACTGCATTTAGTCATTTTGTTAAATGTTTCCTGATGGAGGTGTAGGGCACATCCGTCCATCAGTTTGCCCTTTGTTTTCGTTTGAGGCTTGCATCTTTTGGCGTCATGTGCCTCAGATGGACTGCTATATTTAGCATGTTTTGTGCATGTTTCTGGGTATTTTTTTGGCTCATTTCCTCAGAAGAAGGGTGTGTTGAGGTTGTGTTCAGAACGTGCCCCCAGGGAAGATGGAGGACTGTATGTCTGTGCTATTTCAGAGGGAAAATAATTACACATGGATGTGGTTGTGCGTGGGGAAACCAGACTCCTCCCTTCTTACTCTCACCCAGAAAGCCTTAAGGCTGTTATATGTGTGTCTGTTCTTCTGGCTTTATATATATCTGGAACTGAGTGCGGAAAATGAAATCTGAATTATTGTACATGCATCCTTCATTGCGGTTTTATTTTATTCATTCATTCATTCATTCATTCATTCTTTCGTGTTTAATGTCTCCCTAATCTTTTAATCCAGGGTAAATTTTCCATGGAAGTAATACTGGAATATTATTTGTGGGGAAAACATAACTAAAGTCAAAGCACAAACTACGTATTTTAACAGTCATCATGACTTGAATCTTAGTTTTCATTTAATAGGTAAAATGTTAATATTTATTCATAAACTACATAATTTTATATATAAAAAGTAATTATATAGGGAGAGTTTTTGTTAGTTCATGTACTTGTGAACAGAAAACACTGGGAGTCTCAGGTTTTATTTCATTTGTATATACTTCTATTAGAAAAATAGAAGTGTTGACATGAATATCCCTTCTGTTACTTGTGTAATAAAAAGTTCTTTATTTCAGGTGACTTGTCTGTTCACACAAAATGTATTAAACATATCATTAGACAGCTATTTTAGTGAATGTAAAAGCCACATATAGGTAATGACCCATGTGTTTGCTGTGGGCCTGAGGTTAACAGAGGGACCAAAAAACAAAAACAAAAAACTTATTTTTCTTTTGTACAGCAAAGGCAGCTATATGATTAATAGGATAGCTTATTTCTACCATAATACTCTAAATTGAAGGTTTGCTCTGATAAATGTCACAGTAAGCTTGGCTTCATACAGTATGCTATAGTCTGGGAAACAGAGACCACAATTATCTGGAGGCTATGACCAAGTTCACAGGAACACTGTTGTGAGAATATTTCTGCTGGCATTTACAAACATTTGTTTCACCTATTTTAATGTGTATAAATGAGCATTCTTTCACTGTCAGTGATTTGAGGAGCTGTGTGTGTGTTTAGTATCTCTGCATACTGTTAACAGAGCAGCCATGCGTGAGGTTTAGTCCAGCGTAGTGTCTGCAGTCCTTCCTACTGTACATATCTCCTTCTCTCATTGATCCGTCTTCTCATTCATTGTCCTCCATATGTTCCATATCTCCACCGCCTGTGTTTAAACTAATGATTGTGTACCCTTGTCTGCCTTGCCTTTAAATACAGGTTTCATCTGTAACGTCCCGTGCTGAGGAGCCGACCCTCCCGCTCTGTGTAGTTGGTCTTCCTGACCACGGCCTCCTGTTCTCTAACAACATAATGAGCCACGATACGCTCCCCTGGTCTTGAAAAAGAAGCTCTCGCCTCCTCACTAACCACAATTGCTTTGTGTATAAATATAGCTTTTGGAAGGCACGGTTCCAATCTTTATAAAGCTGCATGGGAATGTTTGTTTTTTTGTTTGTTTGTTTTATTATAGTGCTATAGAAATAAATTTGAATCAAATGTAAATTTTAAACCGATGAAAACAAAGCAGATATGTTATTTTGGTGCAAATTCTTTAAAAAACAGATTTTTTTATGTCATAAGTTCTTCTAGAAACATAATCGTGAATCTTTCTTTTCAGAAGATACCAATTTAATATAATAACCGATAAGATATAATTGACATCTGGGTTATCAGTCTTCAGGGTGAGAGACCAGATGTGGCTTTTTGTCACTGTGGTTAAGAGGTTTACAGAGTGAGAGTTTCATCACACAAAAACAGGAGCTCTATCTCTTTTAACCCATCTGAAGTGATGTGTTATTTAGTGACTGCAGGATGCACACAGCAGTCGTCACTCTAGAACATGTTTTATTCTGAACTACAATAAAAGCCATTTTTGGGGAATGTATTTGAAATGAAAAAGAAAAGTGTCTAAGATTGATAAGTTACTCAAGCATCAAAGCCCACCCTTTAACCACAGAATTTCTTTGATCTCTTTCCGGTATAATTCATGGGAGTTGTGTCCTGTGCTATTCTAATGTCAGTTAGGGATGAGTTTCAGGCGATAAGAAAATGGTCTATGCTTTGTTGATAAATTCCACATTTATCTCATTCTGTGATCTGCAGTTTTTATAGTGTTTACTTTTAATGAAAATAGAGATTTTCCAAGCAATATTTTACAAACAAACAAACAAACAAAGATGGTTTACAAATCCACAGTGCTGCCGGGAAATTAAGACCATTGTTATTATGATATTTTAGTATCATTTATATACTAGTATAAATGTTATTAATATCTTATGCCGAGCACAAAAGAACCGGTGAACCGTTTTCTTCAACCGGTTTATTGAATCGAACTGTCCGAAAGAACTACTGGTGATCTGAAAACCGATGCAACCAGTTCTTGACTCGTGAACGAGTCATTATCTGGCTCGGCTCTGTGTTCATCTTCAGTTCTCTCTTCACAGCAGTTCAGTCAGTGTACTGTGTACTGAGTACATGAATTACTCCGGGATATTGGTTTGTTTGAACTCAGCGGAAGTGTCAGCCACATTAAAAAAGTTAACATCTTAAGTCATTTGTGGATTAATGCGTATTAGGGATGCGAACCGTTTAAAACGATTCAGTTCAATTTGGTGAACTGATTCAACAAGATCCGGTTACATCAAGTGATTCGTTTGCGAACCGGATATCACACAATGCTTTGTTTTGACCTCTCTCAACAGACACGGAAGAGAAGACAATGCTGAATAAAGTCGTAGTTTTTGCTATTTTTAGACCGAAATGTATTTTCGATGCTTCAAAATATTCTAACGGACCCTCTGATGTCACATGGACTACTTTGATGATGTTTTTCGTACCTTTCTGGACATGGACAGTATACCATACACACAGCTTCAATGGAGGGACTGAGAACTCTCGGACTAAATCTAAAATATCTTAAACTATGTCCCGAAGATGAACGGAGGTCTTACGGGTTTGGAACGACATGAGGGTGAGTTATTAATGACATAATTTAGATTTTTGGGTGAACCCTTTAAGATTTAGTTGAGCTTTTCATGTAATATTTATATTTTATGGAAGATGATTTAGGGCCAAGCAATAATAAAAAGTAAACCAATCTCGACATTAAAGTCATTCGATAAAAAAATAAAAATAAAAATAAAACTTTGTGAATAAACTTACATTTTGAGAAAGAAGAATAACATTTTGATAATAAAACTGTTAAATTATGAAAAAAATTTAGTTTAATAAAAAAAGTCTAAGTAAAATGTTGAGAATAAACTTGTTATATTATGAGAAAAATGTCTTTAAATTTCAAGAATATAAAAACAAAATAAATGTTGATAATAAATTCATTTAATTGCATTGGAATCACATCAGAAAAGTGGAAAACAACTATTTATTGAGGGTTTAATAATAATGTATTAATTGGGTGGGTTTAGTGTTACTACAGTTAATCCATTGTAATTATTAATTTGTGGATTGAAAACCATTCAAACTGAATTGTTGTCGCATAGTGTTTCTCCTGTTTTCTGCCTCAGTGTCGTTAAAAATGGCAGTGCTGTTTCATCTGCCTTTAAACTAGTATAAATTATTAGTGGCTTTGATATGTGACCCAAAGCTTATATTTTATAGGTCGGAAAGTGTTATCATTAGAGTAATAAAACAAGCAACAAACTTAAAATACATTTTCTGTCATTGGTTGAATTTTTGTTTTCAACAATTATCCAAAATCTTTTTTGTGACAGTTGTTCATTTGTAGTACTGATTAAATGCAGGTGTGAGCTGTATCTGTTCTGTTATTTGTATTTTAGTTGTCTAAAATATATGTGTTTGAGCTGGGAAGGGTGGGGAAAATGGTCCTTGTAACTGTGTCCTTCCTCTGTGGGGAAAACGTACATTTTATCCGATTGTCATAACATGCAATATCTATCAATGTCAATAAAATCTAAAGATAAGAGTGGTGAAGGAAATCCTCACATGATCTCACACCCACTCAGGATCGTGACGGAGTGTGTTATCACATTTGAGGTCAGTATGTTTTATTTTATCACAGATGTGTCCCTGTTGCAGTGTTGACCTTCACCCACCATTCCTTTTGTGAGTGATTTGATATCCGAGGCTTAAAATTGACTCATCTGCTGATGAGTTTATGTTTAACTTCCCCTTTACATGTAAATTTTTTATTCATTTTAGTAAATGAATCATCTGACAAATGCTCCTGGAGTGTGACGTTCCCTCAGAGACACACTGGACAAATTACAAGATCAATTCTTCCCCTTTGCACAATACAAATGGTTATTCAGTCCAGCTGCTAACAGCTGTGGATTTTCAACACTTTTGACATCTTTCTGACTTGAGACATATGGAAAGCTCCCCTCCATTGACTAAACAAGACAGAAATCCCACCGTCTCCTGATGGCTCAGAAAGTGCATTTATTTCTTTCCAGACGAAAAATTATTTGGGGAAACTTGGCAGACACTGCATGTCCACAGTCTGTTTGTACAAATAGATTAAGGAAATACTTGCATTTACCCATACAGTACGTAGAAGTACAGTGTTCATACCATGGTATTATAATGCCAATACCATGGCTTACCTTGAATTACATGGTAATACAATAAGGTATAACATGAACATTGCATTACCATGCAGTGTTAATTTAGTATGCCTTAATTTTTTTGTTTGTTATTATATTAGAATTAATTTAGTTTAAAATTAAAGTTCCAGGGATTTTGTTGTGTTTGTCATTTTTATTAGATTTTTAATGTTTTTTTTTTATTAAGTTTTAGTTTTAAGTTTTACTTTATTTTGTTTGAGTTATTTTAGTACTTCAGTATTAAAGGGGCCATGATGCTTTTTTTTAAAGATCATTAATTTGTGTATTTGATTTATATTTTTATATTATATATTTATATTATATTATATTTATATTGATTTATATATTTAATATTTTAAATACTCTAAATATTTAATATTAATATTCAAAATACACAACTTGTAAGACGAATAATTAGTTTTTTTAAAAATGAGATTTTTCAGGCTATTCTAATTGTGATTCTGTCTTTGAAAATCATCACATTCTTTTGAAAATGTTTTTTTTTTTTTTTATCATAAGGAGCATCTCAAGCAAGCAGTTGAACTGATAAATAAACATTGATGTATTCGTCAGTGATAAGATCAGATCACAAACAAACTGACACTATTCACATGCTCTCGTGCCACACGTCCATTTTCATGTCCACACAGCCCAGATAAAATGATCAGATATATTAGACAAAACTTTGTCTAGGAAACTCTGTATGTACAGTAGATTGTGTCCTGGCACGGACACATCATCATCATCACACCGTGTATGTTCCTCGTTCTATTTTATGTTGTGGGACATTCTAAAAATAAACAGGGAAGTGGTTACATTTAACTGTAGGGCTCATCATCTCAAACTTAGTGTTGAGTGGGCAGGTGCAGGGACTCAGAAAACACACACCTTGCGCATAAACACAGACTATATAGAGGCTGAGCCACATATATACACACACATCCAGTCATCCCGCCCTTCCTGCAGGACGCCACATAATTACTCCTGTAAGTAAGGTGCTCCTGTTGGCACTAAGGAAAATAATTCCTCCTACTCTTGGATCTCCTAACTCTCTCCTTCACCCTCTTTCCCCTCCCTTTTCGCCTGTTCTATTCTCTCCTATCCTCTCTCTTAGTCTGGGATACTCTTTGGCAAGTAGAGCATGACTCTTCATGCTGTGCATCTGCCACTGATCTGAGACCTGTGAGGAGAGACGTCTCGACACGGCTCCAAAAGGACCACAGACCTGGGATCAGGACTTAAAGCGCATAACTCCAGGCCAGGAGGGGTGAAAACCGGGTGAGGGATAGAGGGAGGAATAGAAAGAGAGAGAACACACTCAACTCAGAGGTAGTATGGAAATGGAGAGGCTGGGGAGAGAAGGATCCAAAGCGAGCGCGGGCCCCAACACTCTCCTGAAAGCCGCACTAGCAGTGTGTGTGTGTGTCTGCATTGCACTACTGATAGCTGTCATCACGGGTGAGTAAACTGCATGCACAATTACCTACTCGCTTTATATTGCACATTACATTTAATAGATAGATAGATAGATAGATAGATAGATATATAGATAGATAGATAGATAGATAGACGGATAGATAGATATATAGATAGATATTTGTACTCTAAGGTCAGTTGAACTGTGTTCATACTCTATGTGTGTTTGTGTGTGAGATTATTTTTGGAGTGTATTCTGTTACACACACAGCGTGTCTTTGAAGGCTGTAATTAGCACCGTAAGTATACGAGCTCTGGTTAGAAAACATGTATATGTGACTTTAAAGTTTGGAGGCTAGAAGGCTGTGAGTGTGTATTTTTGTGTCATTTGGGAATGTGGGTGCTTATGTTTAGGAAAAAGTGTATTTTTAAAGGCATAGTTGACCTAAAAATGAAAATTCTGTCATTAAGTCATCCAACCCCACATGTATAACTTGTATGGAAGTAATTGTATTTACCTATATAGTAAATTATGTTTTTTCTTACAATTGTGAAATTTTTGTAATTCTGTTTTATGGACCATCTATATATTGTTTCTCAGAATTGTGAGATATTTAAAAAAAAATCTGAATTGTGAGACATCAACTTGCAATTGCAAGAAATAAATCAGAATTTTGTGGAAAAAGAGCTTGATTGACAGGCGATCTGACCAATCATAACACTGGATCCGCTTTCTTGTCTGACAAACAAATCAGACAGCAGAGAGTAGATTCCTTTGGTGGACTTAAATTTGACAAATATTGTGTATTGAAGTCTCCGCGGTTGAAATAAAATACGTTCTGATGTTCATTCGTGTTCATTTTGTGCTTTAAGTAAATATGAAAAGACAATAGGTTCACTTGTGCTGCTTGAACTGAGGCGCTACAGTGAACTGTCACGACACTTAAAGAGCCACAAAAGTGTTATTGCTTTAATTTCTTAAAAAATGATCAAATTTGAAAGCTGAGACCTTGTTTCTAACCAGAAGTAACCTGCTCTGTCTTGTCTGCCGGCTTGTTGTCAGTTTCCTCTTTGCTCCTCGGTGTATTTTTCACTGTGTAAGAATGTGTAGTGTGAAAGCGGCATGGCTTGTCAGAGATAGCAACAGTAACTAAGGAGGACAGGTTTTTGCAATTCTGGTAAGAAACGTCAGAATTTTAAGTAAAAAAGTCACAAAATCCCTTTTTTATGTGGCTGAAAAAAATTAATTAAATGAGAGATGAAATCAGTATTATATATATATATATATATATATATATATATATATATATATATATATATATATATATATATATATATATATATATATAAACTAATATAGTTTAAACTCCAATAAGCACCATAAAATGCCCTTTACAATTTGTTGAATGACATGAGGGTGAGTAAATGAAGTAAATTGGGTGAGTACATTTTCATATTTGGGTGAACTGTCACTTTAAGAGTGCTGAAGTGATGTGAATGAGTCTCGTGGAACATGAGACATTGTGAATGTACATCTCATGAGGGGCTGAACGAGAGTGTGTGGATGTATTTTGGTGTACAGTACATAAGCGTTTTCTGGGTGGTGTACAGTTGAGACAGCAAATAAATGATGTTCTTATTGTTCTCAGTTGTTGAGGGCTGCCTGCATATTTGTGGTGAGACAAGAGTGTAATTATGCTCATTTCTGTCTGTGCATATTCCAGTCACACACACGCAGCTGTGTCTGCTGCTTGTGGGGATAATGAGGCTCAGTCCCACGGGGCCGGGTGCTGGATCCTGCTGTGGTCATCTGCTGTCCAGTTGTGGACTGAACCATAAACACAGGCCTTTAAAAGCAATGCTTGTCCACAACATACATGCAGTTTGTGCTCAGTCAAACGCACTGAAACATATTCACACAGTTCCACTGACCTCTGCATGGAGAGTGTGCGCTGATCAGGTTTCAGTGCACTGAAGCAGATATTGCAAAAATGTATTTGTTATTTTGCTCCATTAATTCAGTTTACTGCAGGGTCTGTGCACACTGTATTTGGACACAATGTTGAATAACAGCATTGTACAACCGGATTTCAGAATTTTTACCATTTTATGACAAATGTGATGATATCATTCACATCCTAATCAGTGAAGGTGAATAAAGGAAATATAAATATAAATAAAGAAAGAAATATAGTTCTTAGAGTTCTTAGGCAAACAAAAATTAAATTGAATTAAATTAAATTAAATTCTGTAAAAATATAAGTACTAAATATATTAAATACAATGATTTTTTAGTGTTAGTGTTATTTTAATATTACTGCGATGCCATTGTATTTATATATATATATATATATATATATATATATATATATATATATATAAAATTATGAAATTATGAAAATGGGAAATATAGCTTTTTTTGTCAACTAGCTAAAATTAGAATTTTTTAAAATAAATATTTTATTTTATTTCAGTTACCATTTATTTAAATTAAGAAAAATGTTGTTATTGTTATTATTATCATCATGGCTTTGGTTTTAGTTTTAGTTTTAGTTAACAATAATAACCCCAAATTAAACTAGATATATTGAAAGCAGCGCATCTACACAGGGATATAGTTCTTATATGGGGAAAATAATTAAATTAAATTAAATTAAATTAAATTAAATTAAATTAAATTAAATTAAATTAAATTAAATTAAATTAAATTAAATTTAAAAAGTAATACATGTTATTTATATATTAAATATAGTGTTTCTTTAATATTTTGTGATTCAATTTAATATAATTTAATGTAATAGTGGATGCATACATACAGCTAAGAAAATGACATTCAAAAGTAGGTAATTAACTTTTTTTTAAAGAAAATTACCTAGTTAGCTGCTTTTTAAGGACATTATATTGTAACATGTTACTTTCCCCCAGCCCTGTTTGTAGTTGCTTGGAATGTGTGTAGTAGAGCAAGCACTGTGTTTTTGTCCTGTGACATCTGAATCTCTCTCTGTGTGTGTGTGCGTGTTTGGCAGTCATTTCAGGCCATAGCTGTCTTGATCGGTCTGCTTGACAGTTTTTTTCTTCTTCTCTGCCTCTGTAGTGACACACAAAGCAAGCAATGATGACATCTGCCTCACCCCACATTGTATCGAAGCAGGTAAACTTATATCATAAAGCCATACAGGTATAGATTCTAGAAAATATCATGTTTACTTTTTTCCAACTTGGGCCAGTAGGCAACCACCTACAGCAGCAATTCCCTAAACTGCACTTACTCACTCTACTGAACATAATAAGCAGGCATTATCATTCAGAGAAACCTCTGTTCAGCGGGAACACTGTGTTTACTTCTCTCAGATTACTGTAATGCTGAATCTGTGTTTGCTGATGTGTCTTCTCTAGCCGGTTCCATCTTGAGTAAGGTAGATCAGTCAGTAGAACCATGTGAGGATTTCTACAAGTACGCATGTGGAGGCTGGCTCCGGGACAACCCCATTCCAGAAGACTCATCTAGCTATGGGATATACCCATGGCTCAGACAGAATGTAGACCTCAAGCTGAAAGGTGCACGATCCACATGATTCTGACCCAAATAAACCTTCAGTCCAAATAAGGCTGATTTAATATTGAATCTTTGTGCCACAGAGTTGTTAGAGCAGCCCATCGGAGGAGGTGACATAGAGGCAGTGAAGAAGGCCAAAGTCCTCTACATGTCCTGCATGAATGAATGTAAGGACCAAGCTTTTTGCAGTTTCATACACACAGCATTATCTACTTACCTAACTTCCTCCCTCTTTCTCTTATATAAAGTATGTCTTATATAAACTAGTTCTGTCTTAATTAATTAAATCAATCAATATCAAGACTGGAGTAATGGCTGATGAAAACTAAGCTTTGCATTACTGGAATAAATAATATTTGAAAAGCACATTAATATAGAAACCCTTTTTTTTTTACTTGCAATAACATTTCCCAATATTTTTATTTTTCCTGTATTTTTAATCAAATAAATATGGCCTTGATGAGCATAAGAAATGTCTTTAAAAACATAATAATCTAACTGATCTCCAATTTTTGAATGACAGTGTATATATACTGTATTATTCTTAATGTTTATAAACAATAAATGGCATCAGAGAACTGTGAATAAGCAAATATGTTGTTAACTTGTTTTTAATATTAATTGGCAATCTCAAGGGGGAAATTCAATGAAATGTTTTAGAGCTTCAGTTGACTTAAAAGTTTAGGAATCCCTGCTTTACTAATGCAAGCATCTGCCAAGTGAATAAATGCTATTTCTCCATCACTCCCTTCATCCCTCTATCCTGACAGCTGCTCTGGAGATTGTGGATGCAAAACCTCTGCTGAAGAATCTAAAGCAGAAGGAATTCCGCTGGCCGGTGTTAGGTGATGCCTTGGGCTCTTCCTCGCGGTGGGTGGAGTCTCAGTTTAACTTGCTGGAGACATTGGCGCAGATACGCAGTCAGCACGGCAAGTCCGTCCTTATTCGGCTTTATGTCTCTCCTGATGACAAGAACTCAAGCCGGTACATCATCAAGGTGAGACCTGGCTACATGAGTTTGTGTTCAACCAATGGCGTGAGTTTGGGGCGGGGCTACCTGTTTGTCCAAACAATAAAATTGAGGGAAGAATGAAAACTCCATTTCTTTTTTTAGCTGGATCAGGCCTCTTTGTCACTGTCATCCAGAGAAGATTACGTCACCAACACAACCGAGGCACAAATGGTACATCGGTACATCTGTCAACCTGTATATCATTACACACAGTCGGCCCTGCTTATTTCCCAGCATTCTCAAACTTTTCTTTTCATGCCTGTCTGCAGTACCGAGAAGCTCTTTTAAGGTTGATGGTTGATGTTTCTGTCATGCTGGGAGCCAGTGAGCAGGATGCTGAGGCTCAGATGAAACCAGTACTTGACTTTGAAATCAAACTTGCTCAGGTGAGCACCAAAACACTGGAGAAACCAAATTCCTTCAAAGCACTGGCATTGAGAAAGAAAACACTGCTGTCAAGGTACTTGATGCTTCAATGGAGTGTGTGCTCTTCTGTAGATTGTGATTCCCTACGAGAACCGCACCAGTGAGAACATGTACAACAAGTACAGCTTGTCCAAACTGCAGCGCACTGTTCCAAATGTAAGTACATTATTATTAATATAAATATATATTAGGTGTTATGATATACACACACATTTGCTTGGTAGTAAACAAATATATGAGCCAGTTGAACAAAGAGGATGCTGTGTCAATTGCATTAATCATTTTTTAAAAAAATTATTTTTTACATTTTTATCACATAACGATAACTACTGTACAATTCCATTCATAAGCATTTGACGCTTATGATTACCCCACTGCTGCCTTTTTTTTTTTAGAAAAAATGCTTCTTTTATGTAGCACTTTGAATCCTGGTTCAATTAGTTATGCATTTGGTATCATCAACTAACAATGACTGTGTGTTCTTTTCTCAAAACTGTTAGTTTTTATCTCACTTTTTTTTAACTATAAATTGCAGTTGCAAGTTTTGAACTCATAATTGCAAGTTTACATTTCGCAATTCATTTTTATGTTTGTTTTCACCACTGAATAAATAAAAAATTAGTAACTTTCTATCTCACAATTCAGACATTTTTCTTTAAATTCCAAGTTTATATAATATAATTGCAAGTTATAAATTCATTCACATCTTACAATCCTTTACTTTTATTTTTGCCATAGAATTAAAAAAGATAATTGTGTCTTTTTCCTCACACAGTTCTAACTTTTTATTTCTCATGATTCTGACTCTGTGAGTTAATTTCTTGCAGTTCTTCTGAGTTAATATCTCACAATTGTGATTGGTTTTTATCAAGCATAATTGTGAGTATATTCAGACAGAACTAGTTTAATGGTAATTCCTTTTTTTTTCACAAAATTGTGCGGGAAAAACAGTAGAATCGTAAGAAATAAACTCATAATTACAAGACAAAAAGTTTTAATTATGACTATATATTGCAATTGCACGTTTTAAAGTCATAATTGTGACTTTACATCTTGCAATCATGTTTTTCTGTTTGTATGTTTTCACCACAGAATAAATAAAAAAAGGTTATTGTTAACTTTTTATCTCACAATTCAGACTTTTTTCTTTAAATCCCAAGTTTATATCTTAAACTCATTTAAATCTTACAATTAACCAAAATGTCAGAATTGTGAAATATAAACTCATAAATGCAAGAAAAGACAGGAATGTATATATAAAGTTGCAATTACCTATTTATTTATATATATTTTTTTTTTCAAGTCTGTGGTGGAAACAAGCATCCATACAAAACATAGCTATTGTTTAGTGATATTTCTATCTATTTATTTCATAAGGGTTTTTTTTTTCTTTTGCAGTTTAACTGGCTGGATTTTGTCAAAGCGGTGATTGACACTGAGCTGTACCCAGATCTGAAAATCTCCTCTTCAGAGCAGGTGATCGTACGTGCCCCACAATACTTTAAAGACCTCTTCAAACTCATCAACGCCACAGAAACCAGGTATCCAGACAGCTTTTAAAAATATGAAAACCTCATTAAAACCTACATCACAGCCCTGAGGCTCTGCCTCTGTGGGTCTGGACACTGTCACTTGTGTGATCACTGTGCGTGCTGTTTATATGTCCTTTCTGTTTATTACCTGCTCTGCTCAATAACAGAGTCAGGATTGCTCTGTAATTCATCTGCTCCAATTTTTTTCCACCCTCGCCCCAGGACAGTTGCCAATTACGTCATATGGAGATCAGTTTTTTCTAGAATCACTACCTTGAGTCGACGCTTTCTCTATAGATACCTGGACTTTGCTCGGGTTAGTGGACAACATCCTCAATGTAACTCTCCAAAAATAGATTTGCTGTGGTTTACAATATTAAATATCCGTCTCTTCTCAGGTTACCACAGGGACCACCTCTCTGACCCCTCGTTGGGACAAGTGTGTGAATTATGTAGAAAACACACTCATCTATGCCACCGGTAGGCTCTTTGTCGATAAGCATTTCCAAGAGGACAAGAAACACATGGTATGACTTATAATAGGCAAAACTATTCACACACAGACACACACACACACAAACATATATATATAGTGCTTTCAAATGATTAATCACGACTAATCGCATCCAAAATAAACATATTTTGTTTACATAATAAATGTGTGTGTACTGTGTTTATTTATTATGTACATACAAATACATACACTTACAATATATATTTTGAAAATGTTTACATATATTTACATGCATATATTTATATAATTTATAATATATATATATATATATATATATATATAAACATAGCATATTTTTCTTAAATATATACATGCATGTGTGTGTATTTATAAATACATAATAAATAAACACAGTACACACACATTTATTGTCTAAACAAAAACTTTTACTGCAAGCTTTGCCATGCAGTTATAAATAACATGTTTATATATGTATTAAAATAGAAAAGTCATATTAATATTGCACAATATTTCTATTTTTGCTGATGCTTATTTGCCTGCAGTAAGAGGAATAAATAACATTAACATATGCTACTGTTCAAAAGGGCTGCATTTAGTAGATTAAAAAATATTATTAAACATTATTACAATTTAAAATAATTGTTTCCATTTTAATCTGTTTTTTAAAAAAGAAATGTATTCCTTTAATGGCAAAGCTGATTTTTCAGCAACCACTGCTCTAGGATTCGGTGTGATTGATTTAATTTCTGTCCCCATCTGGTGGATCTAATCATGAATAACACTCATAAACCGTTGGATCTCATTTTACTATAAAACAGATAAACATGCTATTGAATGCTCCTCTGATGATTGTCTTTCAACATTTATGAAGATGGAGGAACTGATAAATGGTATCCGTTGGGCATTTATTGACATGCTTGAGAAGGAGAATGACTGGATGGATAAAGAAACAAAGAGAAAAGCAACAGAAAAGGTGTTTTCCAGTGTATTTGTGACAGCTATGAATACACAGCATCAATGAAAGTGTTCTTTTTCACATCATTACTGTCAATATTTCATGTTAGGCTCATGCAGTCTTGGCGAAAGTGGGTTACCCAGACTTCATCTTAAACGACACGTATATTAATGAGGACCTCAAACAAGTATGTTTGCAAGCTTTCCAGATTTAGATCATCTTATTGATTTTGTTATTCAGTTGAACTGTTTTGTGTTTGGCAGACATCAGTGCAACTCAAAGTCATTACGGTTTTATGTTTATGCACAGTTGGTGTTCAGAGAGACAGATTACTTTGGGAACGTCATGCAGACCCTGAAGTTCATAGCTCAGTCTGACATCGGCTGGCTGAGGAAAACAGTCCCACGCACAGAGTAAGATGTCAGCATTTTCAAAGCCTGTTCAAATGAGATGAATCTGCCTTTGAACATGATGAAACATCACTTTTCTCCCCTCAGGTGGTTCACCAACCCAACAACAGTAAATGCGTTTTACAGCTCGTCTACTAATCAGATCAGTGAGTAATGATTTTCAGTTCATAAATAAATAAAGAGCTCTATTGAATACTTGGTTTTAATTGTTCAAGCACAGTGGTTGTAATATTTTCCTATTTTTCTATAAAAAGAATATATATATATATATATATATATAGACTTTTGTCTTAAAAAAATATTAAAACTTGAAAGAAATGTAAACATTTATTTAGCAAGGATGCAATAAATTAAATAAATAATGTTCTATTAAACTTTTCAATTATTAAAGAATAGATTAAGAAACACAACAAGTAATGCTACTTGAGCACCGATTAGCATATTAGAATAATTTCTGAAAATTAATCTTTGCCATCACAGGAATGAATTACATTTTAAAATATATGAAAATATAGTATACAGAAAACTGTGATTTTTAATTGTAAAAATATATATAACAATATCACTGTTTTACTCTATTTTTGACCTAAATGTAACCTTGATGGTCATAAAATACTTGAATACATTTATGTGGGTGTATATTTTACTACTATCATACACAATTTGGTGTTCATATCAGCCTCAGTAACAACGTTTTGCCTTTAAAAGTGCATTACTAATAATGCTAAACAATATCCAGTATAATACGAGTTATAAAAAGCATTTCTGGTTTGGTATCCATCAGGTGTAATAGTAGTACGTTCTCTGTGTTAGATGTTGGATGTGTTTAGATAAACCTGATCACAATCTTCATTTATCTGGTGGCTAATTAAACTGTCTTCTTCTACCCAGGATTCCCTGCGGGAGAACTTCAGAAGCCATTTTTCTGGGGACTTGACTACCCTCGGTGAGTATGCTTGAGATTATGTGGATTTCTAGGAAAAATAATTCATAAAATGTGTTCTTGTGTCAGATCCTTGAGCTATGGAGCCATCGGAGTAATTGTGGGGCATGAACTGACCCATGGCTTCGATAACAATGGTGAGGCCATTTGATTTATAATGAGTCTCAAGACTTGCTGCCATGATGACAGCTGATTCTTAAGGACATCTGTGTTCATCTAGGCAGAAAATATGACAAAGATGGGAACCTGGACCAGTGGTGGAGCAACTCCTCAATCACCCGCTTCACTGAAAAGACACAATGCATGATTGACCAGTACAACAGTTACAACTGGAAAGAGGCGGGGCTAAATGTACAGTAGGCACCAGCCTTTTTAATGCATTCCTGTTTGAACGTGTCATCAAAATGAAGCAGAGCTTCCAAACTAATACTTAATACCCACAATCCCTTCTCAAGGTCAAGGGGAAAAGGACTCTGGCAGAGAACATTGCTGACAACGGAGGGATAAGAGAATCTTTCAGGGTATTACAGCATTTTCCACTATAATTATCCTAAAGTGACCTGAATCTGATGTACCGTCGACTCAGTAAGTCTCATTCCAAAGTCTGATGGATCAAAAAAAAAAGGGAAATTTGGAGAATTGGTTACAATTTGTTGTTGATTTGTGTACACGGCATTCAGTCTGATAACTGGATCAACTGATTCATAGAAAAATGTGACTCAACTATGATTCATTCACAAACTGTACATTGGTATCTTATTCATTTCATCATATTTGAATGGTTTTTCTTCTTTTTTTGAAGCTTGAAAGCACAGTTTTAAGTGGCCAGCAAAAAATATCAGTTCCTCAGTTTGTGTTTCATATATGAAAGAAAATTTGGAATGAAAAATGAATTTTTTTTTTTTTTTGCAATTCCTTTAATAGTGTGTCTGCTTTGGTGTATATATTTATGTACATGTGAACTTGTCTGCAGGCCTATAGGAGATGGATTGAAAAAGAGAGAGCAGGAGTCGAGGAGCCTCTCCTGCCTGGTGTGGGTCTGACCAACAACCAACTATTCTTCCTCAGTTATGCTCATGTCAGTATTCTGCATTTCACACATAAATATTTAGGCTAAAATGTCAGATGTAACAAACATAATATTTTATTCTTAAAAATTTGAATTTGTTGAAAAACTATAATAATGTGGCTTACTATACTATAAGTAATATGGCTTTTTTCATTTTATTTTTTGTGTGTATCAGTAGCATGCAAGATTAGAATAAACATTTTATTACATGGTAGTTTTAGTACACACTCAAAAGTATGCACTTTCTGATAACTATCAAAGTGAATACTTCAAATAAATTACTTGCAAATGTACTTTAGACAAAACAGTCCAGGTTAATATGGTAAGAAGTTCAACTCATAAGTATGACAATACTTCCGAAGTTAATTGATTCCATTAAAAATTGCTTTAAAAAGTTTTATCAAATCAGATATGCAAATTATGCATTATCCAATTAAATAAGCACTCATTTGCAGAATTTTTACATTTTATAATGCCAGGTTCAAAAATCTTGTTTCAATATTTTTTAGGAGATTTTCATTTATTACTCCGTTAATCAGAAAATACTGAAAACAGCCAGGAAAAAATTTTTTTTTCATTATGTTGTAGGAATTCAATTTTGTAGAATCAGGCAAATGATTTATTAACAAACACTTTGTTAAAACCTACAGAATGTAGAATATAAAACAAAAGTGGAATGTGTCTAAGTGCTATTGAACTGATGTTTTAAGAAAATGGCTTTTAAAGATATATATTGGAACTGAAATCTACAAAAGCAAATAGAGCACAGTAAGTCTAATAAAATAAATACTTAAAATCGTTTTTAGAAATTTTCTTTGTACTTGTCTGAAACGTCATATTACGAAAAGCCAAATACCAACGATCTAAAAACTGACCAGTGCATGAAAACCAATTGGTTTTTCCTTAAGTGTCTTGCTTTAAATGGGACTCCATTGATTTGTTCTGCATATATTGTCATTTTTAGGTTCGCTGTAATGCCTACAGACCAGAAGCAGCACGTGATCAGATTCAGAGTGGAGCTCACAGCCCTCCTAAATATAGGTATGATGCATTAATATTATTTACATCTATACTGCACCCCTTATCCTTCAATGTCACTCACTTTACTCTTGTTACTATGATGAAGGGTTATCGGGGCGATGAGCAACTATGAAGAGTTCCGTAAAGCGTTTAACTGCCCTGAATCTTCAGTCATGAACAGGGGAGCGGAGTCCTGTCGAGTGTGGTAATGAAAAAGAGGACCTTGTGAAGATTTCAATCACAGCACAACCCAAACCTCCTTATTTTGTCCCGTTCACTGGTTTCTTAAAGAGAACCAGCGGTTACTAACACTGAACCCTAGGGCCGTGCTGACCACTGAGCGCCTGGCCCTCCTTCAGCCACTGGAACACTGTCGAAAATACGTACAGTGCCTAAAACCTGAGCGCTTTCAGCCAGATCTGCGTTTTACTGTCTGACCTCAATTAATATGTGCAAATGCCATACGGACCATCAAAATTCCCTTGAGGCCTTCCTTTGGTTCATCACTGTTTTTTTTTTTTTTCACAAACAAATTAGGTGGCACTGTTGCTTTAAGAGTGTTATAAATTATTATTCTCATTTTCAATGTTGTTGATAACAGTTAACATTGTCTGACGTTTTATTTTATTGAAAACACAAGTAAATAATTATTGTTTTCCTGAGGTTTTCAAATTGTTATTGTGGTTTTGTTTTGGTTTTCTTCTTTGTAGAAAAAAAACAGTCTATTTTGGTGTATTTTACATGGTAAAGTCCTGAACAGATAAAACAGATCTTTGCTTTAGTATTGGTAAGAAAACTTACTCAAGATTAAGTGGTAAGATTACTGGTAAGAATAAATTATAATTTATTGTTAAATTTTGATTAAAATTAAAATAGTAATTTAATTAAGGTAAAAAAAATACCATTATAGTCATTAAAAATGCAATCTAATACATGCATTTATATAAAAAAGACAAGGTGAATTTTTATTTCATGTTTAAAGCTGAAATAGTTTATGCAAATAGAAATATTTTTTATAGACGCCATTTCCTGTCTGTTAAAATATATATTTATTCATCCATTTGGCCATGTAATAAGCAGCATAATATACATTCAGCCAGTCATTATACTGTAGCAGAATAAAAACAGACAGGGCGATCAGGTCAAATATCCTTTGTCTCTACATATTTTGCTGGGATAAGAGATTTAGTAATTTAATAAAAAAGATTAATATATCTGCAACAACGTTTAATGTTTAAAGTTAAAATGACTTGATTGATTTATTTCATAAAAACATGCCGCATTTTGTCTTAAAAGATGTTAATTGAAGGACTGGAGTCGTGTGGACAATTGCAAAGTTTTTATCAGCTAATCCTGACAGCACCCATTCACTTCACAGGATCCACTGGTGAGCAAGTGATGTAATACTACATTTCTCCAAATCGGTTTTGATGAAGCACCAAATTCATCAACATTTTTGATGGCCTGAGTTTGAGTAAGTTTTCAGCAAACAGCAATTTTTGGGTGAATTGTTCCTTTAAGGGTGTAGGGAATGAAAAAAAATGCAAATGTCTTTTTTTTCACGTGACCAATTAGGAAACAAGTATCTAATCAAGCACAGGAAGAAATTGGATGAATGAAAAATGGAATCAGCCATGTTGGATATAAACTCAGAACATGAATTAAGCGCACACACATACACACACTGCAGTAGTCCAATAATGCAGATAGGATGTGAATCAAAATCAATTGCTTTGACCTCCATTTACGCAGACATAACAGAAGAAGTCTCGTGGGGACAAAACGGTGGAACACGGAATTTCATTGATTGGAGTGCTAAAAAGGAAAGGTCCAAAAATAGCCCAGAGCTCCTGAGGAGATGCATCCGTCAGTCTGTGTGTAGTAGTGTTTGCTGTCATTCTGAGGAGCTGGGAGAAAGAGAGCCACACAGTTTAATGGGTTCAAATGTCCAGGGGGCCAAATCTTCATTCTGCCCGGAGGAAACTGGAGATGAAAGAGAGAGAGAAAGCTGGAGGTGGCGAGAATGAGTTTTGTAGAACAATGCCAGAGGCAGCCAGTTCATCCACTGAAGCATAAGGCTTGTGAATGTGAGAGCACAACTGTGCCCTGCAGTGTCACATGCTATACTTCATCTAAAATGATCTTAAACAACATAAATATATAGATATTTGTGTATTTTTATTATTATTTCAGTTAGTTTCAATAAATGGGTTCAGTAACATACTCAATGCATAGCATACACATATATATACTGTACATGTATGTTATGCATTGAGTATGTTACTGAACCCATTTATTGAAACTAACTAAAATAATAAAAAACACACAAAATATAATACATTAAATAAAAAATAATTACTGTTTTCCTGAGGAATATATATATATATATATATATATATATATATATATATATATATATATATATATATATATATATATATATATATATATATATATATATATATATATATTATATTATAATATTAATTGATATTTGAATATACATATACGTGTATTTAATATAATTAAATGAATATACATTATAGTTAAATGAATATACATTATATAAATTGTAATATATATATAAATTTATTTAAAAATTATTATTATTAAATAATAAAGTGTGTATACACACACACAGACACACACAGATATATATATATATATATATATATATATATATATATATATATATATATATATATATATATATATATATATATACACATAGATAGATAGATAGATAGATAGATACAAATATATATATATTCATACAAATATAAATAAATACAGGAAGTCGCTAGTAAATTTCACAATTAATTTCAAAGAAACAGCGAGCAACATGAATAAAAAATGAAATTTCGAAGTCCCATTATCCAATATTTTAAAATTGTTTTATAGAAGAGAAATCGCATACACAAGGCTCCTCAGATGATTCACAGCTCAAAAATCTGTTAGTCAAAAACAAAGGCAGCACCTCAATGAACAGTTTCCTTCGCTTCTCTTGGTCTCTCTATCTCTCGCTCTCCCTCTCACTCAGGCTGTCTTTGAGACAAGGACAATAACATAATTATGTGCATTTATGTATAGGCTACTGTTCCCATGGTAATACAGCGCCCTATGAGTGCACTGGAACCTGAAGAGTTTGTAGAGGGGTCTGCACTGTCTGTGAGAGAGCAAGAACATAATGACATCAACAGGGCATGCAGCATACCCATCACATTCTCTCCCCATAATGCACTACAACTGATGGCTTGAGCTAATGAGGACGCGGGACTATCTCAGAGCTAAAAGAGCAATAATCAATCCAGTGGTTAATAGGCCCATCAATCTTTAAAAGATCACACCCATAGTGAATTAAAAGCCGATTTCATTAACTTATCCTTTGTCTTTGAGTACTACAATCGCTGTTGCAGATATTGTAGGAAATTACAGTACTAGATGTTTGTCTGCGAGAGAGATATAGTACATAAAGAGAAAGTTAAAACACGTGTTTTTCATAGGTTGTCCACTAGAGGGAGTTTTAAGCATGTTTGTGCTTTTACAGGCCTGTATTTTCTGTCTTGCACCCTATTTGTATGTTTGCATCTTTAAACAGACACTTTGGATGTTGCAATGCTTGGCAGGTAGTTTATACAATAAAAATAGCTATTCTTTTTGCAGATCTTACCTGTTGAGGTAAGATAGGTTCACTTTGGTCTGTTCTCTGGAGTTTAATTACGTTGGGCTTGAGTGGCATCCTGATAGCCCTGAGCTGCACACAGAGATAGAAACATGGGTACTAAGAGCTTTTTGAAAGCATTATACACAGCTGGATGAACATCGAGTGCACAGAACTTTTTAAACACCCAGACCTGAGCATACACTGTCTGTTTACTCAATCACTACAGTATATGCGAATAAACTCCATCTATCTATTTATCTATGTTTACTGCAACACTTTTTGAGTCATTGAATCTCATCAAAATAGGTGTTGCCTGAATAACAAACTGCATTTTGAAATGTGCTTCCAGGTGACATTTAAGTGGCAGAGAATTGACATTATCCCTCCCAGGTGGTCCAGGTTATGAACCGCAGAACAGCAGGAACTCAAGCCAGAGAACATGACAGGAGGAACATTTAGGTCAGACAGTTTATCTTCCCACAGTTTTGTACACATTATGTTTTCCATCCATGCCCGGTAGAGTGTAGAAGATAGATTCGCCGTTAATATTCTATCAAGTATGGAAGAGCTAAGCTGGGACCTCACCGTTAAGAGGTCAGGTTGCCAGATTCTCCTCAAGGGCTTATCCAAAATAAATACACTTGAAAATACGCTGAAAGCGGAACGGCCAAGTAATGGAAGAATTATTTATAGATGTATATGGCGAAAATGCAGCAAGAGTTGAGCCAAGGGAATGCAGGAGCCAGTCATATTTTGTGAGCAATTCCTTGTAGAAAACATGACTAGATGCATCTTTATCACAACAAAACTCCTTATCAATTATGCAGGTATCAATATGAGCAAAAGATGAGAAAGTTCACAATGAAGGAAAATATCTGTAATTTAAGACCACCTTCTATTGTGGAGATCTGATTCTTATCTGTGTCCTTGAGAAACGAGAACATGAAATCTTGCTGAAAATCACCAGCTTTTTAGTGTGACCGTGAAGTAACGTTCCACGTGTCTGTTGGTGGTGGTAATGACAGAGAATGGACTCAGAGGCGGGAATGATTACGGGGGTAATCAGAGTAACAGGCACATGAGCTGTCAGGTGGGAACGAATGTGAGTGATCTCAAGTATGATTTATGAGCGGCAATCCAGGAGAGCTAAATTATTGCCTCCGCCTCTCATAAAAAAATACCATCTGGAGTGGAACATGCTGACACACTTAAATCATATTCGATCGGCCTAGGTGGTAATGATATGTATGGACATATGCTCCTCTATATGAATATTATGGTTTATGGTGTTTTTTGGCAGGCAGAAGGATTTGTTCAAGGGTCAATGACACGATGGTCATTTTTTATCTTTTGATTTATTCACAAATGCAGTTTATACACATAATGACTTGAATACATCTCCCTGATGTGCATGTGTTTAATAAAATAAAATAAAACATTTTAAATTCTAAAACATTTTTTATATGAAGTTATTGGAATTGATTTAATAGAATTCTTCTCTGAAGTATTCTAAGATGCATAATCAATGACAAATAAAGGCGTCTGTCTTTTAAATGCAAATAAAGAAAATTTACAAAAAACTATTTAAAACACATAAAAGTACAAATTAAATTTATTTTCAAATTGTTTTGCAAAACATTTCTAAAATATGTTGCAAAAATACATGTCACACTTAACAATATTTCTCCAAAAATTACCTTGAAAAGATGCATTATTATTTTTTGTTTTTACTTTTGTGTTTAATATACTATATATATATATATATATATATATATATATATATATATATATATATATATATATATATATATATATATATATATATATACACACATTTTGTTTACATGTAAATTAAATACAAGTATATATATATATAAAACTTCTCTATCTAATGTGATCTAAGAAAAAGTCTTGCAAGCTAAAACAAAAGCACTAAAATATAATTTCTCCATCCATCCATCCATCTTTTTTTTTTTTTTTTGCCACAACCATGTTACCTTAGGGAGTAGAAACAAAAAAGAATTAAAAAACTGACTTTTAAAAGATCCTTATGTTGTCATTGACCAATTTGTAGCCGAAACTGGTTAGATGAGGCTATTTAGTTACATTAAAGTTACATCAGTTCACCATGAAAACAAAAGGAAGTCAGTCTATGAATAGGACTGGCAATATCATGTGCAACAATGAGATGCTGATGCTGACATTTACACACATCTCTTCTGCTGAATTCACTTCTCTTTCTCTCACTTCAGATTTGAGAAGTGTGCCATCGTAAGTCAGCAGGATAACTTGGATCAGTCATTGACAAGAACATCGCCTCAGGGTCTGACGGACTGAACCGTCCCACATTCGTCAGCCTTTCTGACTTCACTGCTTTTACAAGCTGAAAGGCACAGATGATTCATATTTCTTTAAAAACCTGCTCTAATCACCTGCTCTCACAGAATATAAATCCAAGCCACTACGCCCTCAGCAAGACATCCTTCCCTGCCGAGCGTTCACAAGCTGCGACACCATTCGTGCCTCTGAAAACAGAAAGTAAATTTCTGAAAGGGTTGAAGTAGCTCTGGCCTTGAGGCGAAATAAAAGTAGAATGGGGAAGGAAAGCATGGGACTCAGTGTCTAACTAGATCAGACCTTTTTTTTTTAAAAGGTTCTTATCTATCATGGTTTTGCAGCTAAAAGCACTCCACCCTTCCTCTGCCGTTTCCACTGAAGAGACACCGAGAAGCTGAGAGAGGTAGATAAATGAGGTGAAAATAAGAAAAAGGGAGAACAGGTAACAGAAAGGCAGAGGAATAGATTAGGAGAGAAAGGTAAATGGTTTCTTCAACTGCAGGCAATTTCATGTCCTAAGGGTTGATTTGTGTCAAAACTTCAGCTTGATTCTTTTTGCTATAAAACTGTCTTGGAATATATATATATATATATATATATATATATATATATATATATATATATATATATATATATATATATATATATTACAATGACTTCATAAATTTCTTTTTGCTACTTTTGAAATGCCTTTTTGTTCTTTGCTCATGCATTTTTTTTGCTCTCCCAGACTTTCAATTTTAAACTATAAAATATAAAATATTTTGTCACATTATATTATATTATATTATATTATATTATATTATATTATATTATATTATATTATATTATATTATATTATATTATATTATATTATATTATATTATATTATATTATATTATATTATACATTACTCATTTACCATTTAAACAACAGAGCCAGTGAAGGGCTTAAAATATATATATATATATATAACTATATATATATATATATATATATATATATATATATATATATATATATATATATATATATATATATATATATATATATATATATATAATCCTATCTACAGTGTGAATCTCAGCAAGGCATAGAAGTTAGACATTTTACTCAAAACTGTTTTTAAATGTAATTTCTCACAAAATGCTATTGAACACAAAACATCATTTGAGTTGTAGAAATGACACTGGGGTGGAAAACTTTACCTTTGGGGGAAGAAATATTTATTTTGAAATAATTCTTTGTACACTAGTGTAAATGTGCATGTGAAATATGTTTGTAGTTGATGAAACAATCAAAAAAAAAAAACACAGGCCAAATCTAACAGCTCAAGATACTGTGCAGGGAGAAAATTCAGCCCAGATGATGTCACTTTGTCATAAATAGACAGACTGAACCTGATATATTCACCTGGATAAGATGAGAAAGTGTGTATTATATAAGTCCTATTGCATTACTCCTTGGAGCTCTTTTAACTGTCATTAGTAACTCCAGAAGTCGTCTGACCAGAAGTGCTTTTACTGTATGCACTTTGAGCAATATGTATTGCATGTATAGGTAGAGACAGGTGGTTACAGATAACAGAGAGATGATTGATTTGACTATAACTTTTGATTCAGGCAGCATCGCCACAGTAACAAGCGGGAAAAATATAATTTTCTTTTGAGTGATTTGTTCCAATCTGATTTGACAGGGAGTGTGACAAGACTCTCTAAGGACTGACTCTCATCTCCTAACCTGTCCAGTTCTCCTTCATCTTTCACAGCTTTTTTCCTTGCCGTTCCCTAAAATAAAATGTTGTTGCTCAAAGGCTTCTCTAATATAGCTCATCATACATAACAGAGTTCTCAGTCAGCACTTTGTCATAAAATTCCCTGAAAACACACACAGATGAGCAGAGCCATTACTGATTTCCAAAATTGTTGTTAGTAACTTAATCAATTACATTAAACATTTTAGGTATAATCAGACTATGTTTAGATTCATTTTGGCCTTTCTCATTTATCACATTGATTTAAATAGGATACACATATACCATATTGATATAAAATACAAACACTATGAAAAATTTCCTTCATTGTTATTAACAACATAAAGTGCATTAAACATTACATTACGTTAAGGTTTCCCAAAATGGGGATTGAGAAGGAACTGCAGGGGGTTTGTGATTTTAACAGAAAAGCTTATTGGTTTAATCATTAAAATATTAAATTAAAATAATTTTAAAATCAATCAAAATAAAACACGTACTAAAAAAATTATACATCGTTTACCTATGTCATGTGACCATAACTAACCAACTAGAACAACTATTTCATTATTATAATATTTTAAAATCTCAGGGGTTCTTCAAGTAAATATATTAGGTGAAAGAAGTTCAGATGACTAAACAAGTTTGTGATTTTTAATTTAATTTATTAATTTTAACTGTACAGTATCTAAATGTGTTTGTCTTCCAAAGACATAGAAATCCATGGTTAAACAACCTACTGAGTAATAATTCTAATAAAAAAGAATGTGTTCATCAGTAGTTGATGCAATATTGAAAAAAACTTCTTAAAACCTGAAATTATTATTATTATTAAATTCAGTGGGCAAATGCTGTGTCTTCCACAAAACTCAAAGACTTTCTGAGTTTATATAAGTGTTAGGCTATTTTAGAAAAGAATAGTGAAAAGATGAAAAAGAGGAATTAGGGAGAATCTATAAATTGTGAATAATTTATTGCTAATGTTCAAATAATATGTAATGTAATTAAAAAGTTACTGTGATCTGATTATGAGTATTTTAAAATGTAATTGAATCTAATTGCAAATTCTTTATATTAACAATCTGATTACATAATCCAGATTACATGTAATCAGTAATCAGATGCTGACAAGCAGAGATCATCATTTGGTTTTGGATTTATCTGATGAGAAATACCACAAAAGAACCAAACAAGATGATGAGGATATCTCAATCTGAATTTTCTTTCCTATGGGGGCTCTATCACATAAAGTGTGAGTATTAATATCAGGATCATCATAGTCTCAGTGGTTCACTGCAGTTGTGTTGGTGGTTGCTGTGGTGATTGTTGCTGTGGTGACCATGTCCGGTCCCCCACGAAGGGCTCGTGTTAGGAGGCCTTTCCATTAGCTGCTATAATGAGGCATTTTTCTCCTCTCGGTGGTCATACGCCCACCCCCCATAACACGATGGCTACAAACACGAAATTCACAGACACATTTGTTAAGGCATGGAACTGTTGATCATGTTGATGAGACTGATCAGTCACTGTGTTCCCAAAAAACACCAACACACAACTACAGAACATTTACAGAATTTTGTGAGTATTGAACTGGAACCCCTTGTTCCACAGTTTGTCATTTCTAACTTTTAATGACTTAAAAGCATGATGGATTCTCTGCCGTTTGTTTGTGCGAAGCGGATTGACAATTAAAGTGTCTCTTGTTGAGGCTGATGCGTTTAGATAATGCTTGACAATCTCTGATTCAGTCTCACAGAAGAACACCGGATGTCACAAAGATTGCTCAAACAGTACATCGAGTTCTTAGATGTTATTCTCAAATTGCTCTGGAGAAGTAAAAGTATATGAAATGATTAATTATCCTTTGGATAGTTTATTTTTCAGAACAATGAAACTTATATTATATTACATACTGTGACTGACTGTATGTTTAAATTTGTTTTTTTTTCCTCCAGTTTTAAGCATGTTAGACAGGATCCTGGTCACAGAAAACAAGGAAATATAAAGGTAATAGTTAATACGAAATATTGTATTTCTATTGCTTAATCATTCAATTCATGAATTTCCCAAATTTCAAATTATCCTAACAGGAGTTGATGGGCATTTGTTTAAGCACATTTCATATATTAATTGTATTCTGAAGCACAGTATAAAAACTTCAATAAGATATATGTAAAAAAAAAAAAAAAAAAAAAACAGATCAAAATTACATAACACTTACAGATATCTACAAGTTATTGGTGTTACTCTGGCAATATGGGATTGTAAGATGGTGGGTTGTTCTAAGGTGACTGAAACCCTGCAACAGGAGTTTCTACAGATGAAGGTCAAAGGGATGACCATTTTAGCCATTTCAATGCTTTACAATGTCACTAGCTCATTCAAGTTCCCCCAAAAGGCTGGTCATGCACATAACACAAAATGCGCGACAGGATAATGAAAAGGCTCTCAATGAGAAATCGGTTCAACACTGCAGCTGGAATTGCTTGCCGGTTCAGCAATGAACAGTATAAGGATTTGTCTCGGCATGTTTAAGAGAAGTAGGACTGACAGAATCAACAGTTAGGCTCACTTTATTCTCGCATGGAATTCAAGGCAGCTTTCATTGGCCAAAGCCAGACCGACATGTCAAACAACCAATCACAGTTCGTTTCGTTCATCGTCATGTTTCGAGGCGTGGAAATGTCGCCACAATAACAGACCGGTGTGTAAAACTCTCTAACATATTTTAAACATCCCATGATGCAAACTTTAAATATTTTCCATACTTTTGAAAGTCCAGTGTTTAGTTGAGCCTGATAAGTGCTTGTTGTCACAGTTGTAAAACGCCGGCTTTCTTCTTTTGTGAGGGGGTTTGGTGTCACAGTATCTTTGTTTCCAGGTGGAACATTAAAGAACGCGACACACACGTCTCATGGAAATCCTGAAGAATTCAACCAATCTGATGATGACTTCGACACTTCCTGAAGTGTTTCCACTTTTGTGTCCCATGTGCATCCGACATTTAGCCAACGGTCTGTGGGTGTAACGGCTGAGGCTGAGACTAGGCTCACCTTTGCTGAGGAGAATGTTGTGTGAAGAGAAGTGAACTGCTCCAAAGTTAACTTTGGTTTTATTTATTGAATCATTTTGTTTGGCATCAAAATGAGGAAATACCTAAGCCCAAGAACGTAAAAAAGTCAGTGAAAGATGGAGGAGGAAGTGTTATAGTTTGGAGGATGTTTTCTGACCTTCTTATACAGCTACATTTCAGAGTGAATGTAAATGTTTATCAGAACCTTCAGCAACATGTGGTTCCTTCCCTGTGTTCATTGCCCAATCAGCCAGCAATTTTCATGCAGGACACTGCCAACTGTCGAACAGTAAAATGAGTAAAGCAGTTCCTTGAAGCTAAGAACATTGAAATAATGAAATGGCCGGGCCAGGGTCCTGATCTAAACCTTACTGAAAATCTCTGGAAAACCCTTGGTGACAAAGTTATGGTAAAAACCCCACTACAGTCACTGCAATGTGGAAGAGACAACCCCAAGAAGAAGAGTGGACCAAGATCACACCAGAGCAGTGTGAGAGACTAGTGAGATCCTGTGGCCACAGATGCACTCAAGTCATTCAAAGGAAGGACAATTGTAACCCTTCAAAGTTTTAATTGTAATCTTTGTAATGATTTTGAGCGATGAAGATTAAAAATATTTCTGAAAAAAATCAAGAATTTATAGACTATCTATAAATAGTATATTAAAAAGTAAAAATGCATTACTTTAGCTACTTATATATATATTTCTGAAAAACTTCTATGAAAGTAATAGAAATTCGCTGGTCATTGTTTATTTTGTTTTTATTTAATTTATCTCACTGTTAAATCAAATCTAATTTGTCTCATTGCTGTCTAGGAGTAACAACAGAGATATTAAAGAGAAATATAGACAGAGAGCTTGTAAGATAAGAGATGTTAAAGAGATATACAGATAGATAGCTTGTAAGATTTTCTTTGACAAATCTTTACAGCAACGTGCATTTCCCATCTTAGAAGAAAAGGTGTTGAAGGTTACATTTCAGACCTTCCCAACCATCTTTAAGATTCAGACCAAAATGTATCAAACTTGACGCCCATAACCGAGTTCCACTTTTTTTTTTTTGGTATGTTGTGTTTTTCTGGGCTATTGAGCATCGTCACCAGCAGAAAGCCTTGAGAACTTGATTATTGTGTGCTTTGAAGGCAGAGCTGAGCTATGAGGCAAGTAGAAGCTTCTATGGAAGCGTGTGAGTCACGCTGTTCCATAGAATCAAACACCTACACACAGACCCACAAAGACAGCTACTGGTGTGACGACACACAGGAATTTCAAATAAAAAGCCTGGTGACCTCAGCCTTGGCAGTGTGTGCGGCTGGTGTGAAATAACGTGGCAGGCAGTGGGCGAGGGGGCCGTGTGTGCCCACTCACTTGAAAGAAGAGGCACAACAGAAGACCATCTCTCTGTATCTGTTTCCTTCTTTCACATGTAGCAGCACTGCAGTGTGCCAGACTCTCCAAACCCCAGTTATTTTCGTGCTGAGAAATACTGATGACATTTATTATCTGGATTATGTCAGGTTTATGGATTTATACACTTACCTGAGCCAGAAAAGCTTGTACTGTGTCTTAAAAAATACTAATGTAACATAATATTGATGAAGTAAAGTAAACAACGTGAAGGAGATCTGTTTAGATAATAGATTTTATAAATGAACACACACACACACACACACAAATAGTACTTTGAGTCCACTTGTAAAAACATTTCTGTTTTACATTCTTTCGTAATTTAATACAGAAATGACAAATTATATTATTAGCATATCTAATGGAAGTTTCCAACTGTTACCTTCAAGATAAAAAATTGCAATTGCCTTTTATTTTATAATACAATATCTAATATTTTCATTTCACAATGTGCCTAAATATCTTGCAGCTTGTTTCTCGTAAATTGTGCCTATATTTTACAATGTTATTATTTTTTGCAACTGCAATTTATTTCACATAATTGTGACTTTATAATAAAGTGATCTCAACATTTTATAATAATGCAATCCCTCATAGTGCAACTTTGTCACATTACGTTTTTGAAATGCGATTTCATTTCTTGTGTTTGTGACTTTATATCTATAATAATCACATCTTTATATTGTGCAGTTGTGACTTCATGTCTCGCAAATATATCTCTTATTTTATCTTTTACACAATTACCTCTCTTTGCAGTAGTGAATTGCACCAACTGATACAGAGATAATGATGCACCGAGTATGAATGCCCTGAAAAGCTTTTAGAGCAATTCTCACAAACCTGACACCAAAACCTTTCCAAGAGATGAACAAAAACATACAAAGTAAGAAAGAGAAATTGTAATGTACAAGCACCGTATAGAGTGTCAGTGTGTGTGTGTGTGTGTGTAAGACTGGATGTGCTGAGTCATTGTGTAAGAATAGATCTCCCTCTCTCTCTGTGCTTCAGTTGTAGTTTTTCTCCATTAAAAAAAATGACAGTTTGAAGTAATGGTGAATAATGCAGAAGCGACAGCACATTATGTACAGAAGTATGATTCAAATAGTTTATTATTCATTTTGTGCATGTCTGTTTGAGGGACGTAGCTGAATCATTTACATATTTAACTTATATCCAATTAAAACAGTAAATGCAAGAGTTACTCATAATCTAACACATTCTGGTTTAGAATTAACACATTCATTTAGTTAAGAAGGAAAGGTTTGGTAAATTCCGTCATTTAGTCACCAGAAACTCCAAGATTATCAGCAAATAATGACTTGAATTTCTGTATTTTATTGACTTAATGTTATAATATGGCTTTAGAACACTTGAAACGCAGCTCATGAGTAAATCGACTACTTTTATAATCCTGTCATGGTGCTTTAACGTGTTTTTGGTTACTATGTATTGTCAAAACAGTATATTCTTTTGTTCCACAGAATACTGAACATACAGGTTTCTAGCAACATAAGTATTATGACATTTTTGAGTGAAATACCTTTGTATGTGCTTCTTGCTGGATCATGTTACAGTAATGTTTCCTCTCAGAAAATCCCTAGAGCTCCTCCACGCAGCCATCCATCTTTTTTCATCCATCCATCGTCTCGTTTTTCCTCTGTAATGCTCATGTTCATCGACTCACTCAGACAGTCCCTTTGGGAACTTTGTCCTCCGAACAAACCTGAATTAATCATAGGACAATAAGACAGTGAATTATTAGCCTGACTTAAAGGTTCTGGAAAGAAAGTGAATTACAGTGATGAATGGCTTGATTCGAGCCGTCTTATTGTTGCTCAAACTGGATAGCTTTAGTCCACACACTCTCTGTCCCTGTGCAATAAACTAAATGGTACATAATCTGCAATATCCCACACAATCATGCACTGCTTGTTATCTTGCTTATTAACTAATTAGTCATTAATTGCTTTCTGTTAATGGACCCTGATTTCTGGCCCCTCGTGGGACAGTGGATTACCTTTTCATGCTCTGGGCTCATTCTTTTACAAATGTGGCACTTAAACAAGGACATCAATGAGCTGGAGAGTAACTCTTTCGAATACAGTATATAACATTTATAATGCCACCACCAAATTAGCTTAAGGCAATTTGCACGCAGTGTTGAGTGGAAAGACGCCTTGCTACAGGAAAGTAAATTGCTGAGTGGGAATCTTTTTTTTACATGGCAGTGTAAATTAAAGACAAGAGAATTAATTAATTAATTTTTTTTATGAATTCAACATATATACATATAAAAAAAATGTATATTGGGTTGGATTACACTGCCAACCCATTCGCAAATTCTGTAATAATTTTCAGACCATATGATTTTATTATTTATTTATTTATTTATATATTTATTTTAAATGAAATGTATTCATATTTTGTAATATTATTTTTTTTTTTTCTGTCATAAATTTTCCATTTTTTTCATTTTTTTCATTTATTCATGTTGCTCCACACCTGTATGACTTTCCAGTGCAAAAAGAAAACAAAATATTTCAGTTTTACTTTGGACTCTTGTTAGAGAAAACAGAATTTTTCTAAATATCTTCTTTCTTTCCTTTCTTTTTTTTTTTGTAATATTATATGTGCAAATAACTGTGATTAATTTGATTAATTGATTTGTGTATAATCATTTCAATAAAAGTCTTAATTGCAATTAAATAAAATAATTAAATCAATTACATTTGAATTACAATTTAAATTTTGATTGACAGCCCTAAAATTGGTACCAAATGGCCTGTTAATGAAAGAGTTTGGGATGAACTGGAACACCAAAACAAAGAGAAGACAAATTCCTTAAAAATGTATTGGTTTTGCCATTAAATATTGAACTACTACCTATAGATGTGGTGTTTAGATGTCCATGTATGTTTGGCTATGTATTGTTTTAGAATATCTAAGCTATGCTTATATAGACCGTAATTAAAAAAGAGAAGGACAGAGAAGATAAAGACACTCTTTGGCTCAGTGGTCCAGTGTTCCCAGCGCTACTTGCACAGATGTCTCAATCTCCCTCTAAATTACTGTTTTGCCTCCGCTGAGCTCAATCTAGCTCCCTGACAAATGAAAGCATTCCCATTATTATAAACAACTTTTACTGCACTTTTTTCAAACTATGCCTCTGCTGATGTTTTTGCTTTAAACTGCAGAGCCAGGAAAACAAAACAAATATTAGAAACATAAGTCTGAGCTGAACAGTGAAGAAAAATTCAGAGTGTACAGAAAGAGAAGAAGTGCTGAATGTACTATTACTGTGGGTGGGTACAGAAGGCTCTCATTATTCAGTTCAACATATGTGTTTAGAAGACAGGCGCTTAAAAATCCATAAATATTTGTGTGAAAATGCTAGTCCTTGGAAATGCGGTGTGCAGTGATTTATAGCATGCACAATGTATCTGTGTTACGCTTCATTCAAATCTTAACCCTTAACTCGCCTTTAATATATATATATATATATATATATATATATATATATACTGTATACAGAATACATGAAGATGACCAGTTTATATGAACATGTCCGTATGTGTTTGTGTGTTTATTCCTGAATTGACTCATTTGTAAACATGTTTAGCGTTTCCTGTGAGCATGTGGTGAGGATTACCATGCAATTCTTGTGCCCAGTTTGAGTCAGCAGGATGCAGGATTCATATTGTCAGAAAGGTATAATTTCCCATTCACTGTGTACATCCTTACCTGTTCTGTCGCTTGGCCGATTTTTCCTTCTGATGTTGACTGCAGTTTTCTTGACCTTCAGAGAAAGAAAGAGAGACATATAGAGTGGTTTTATAGTCTACCGCCATCAGATATGAAGTGCCCACATTGTGAATGCACATAACCCTCAATCTTTCCCTTATTTATGTTTTTCCTCTTGGGATGAAATTGTCATAAGGACAGACAGATGGAGAGATGTAGGAGTGGAGAGATAATTTATGAATTTCAGTAATTTCCCTACTTAAACAGGAGCTGATGTGAATCAGTGAGTAGATATATAACAGTACCACTGACAGGGTTTTTTTTTTTCGTGTAATTTAATTGGGAAGTTTTTAGTGACTAGTAAGGCAGGGAATCAGAGTGAAATGAACAAAAATAGCTTACTGCAGCTGCTGTTCTCACTAAGGTCTAGCTAATACAATGAAAGTTGTCTGTAGTAAACTGAAGGGGAAAAAGCTTGTGAAAGAAAGTTCTTGAATATCATAAAAGAATACCACTGTATATAGTTTTAAATGGGTCATATATTGAGAATTTGATTCAGGATTTTCAGAAAACCTGAAATCAAAAGATGATGCTGTGCCGACTATTGGATCTGTTGTCGCACCACGTGAGTAACTGTTTTCATTACATGATCACTATTGTTTAGTATGTTATTACAAATCACTTGATATGTGCTGAGTATTTATGATTTTTTAACCTAAATCACAATGGCATCCATCTGTGTAGGACGTAGGCTGTTAAACAAGCACAACTGTTAGCTAATCGTACCATTGGGAGTCTACAATCCACCATGCCTATTCAAACAGAGCGTTCTGATAAGGGGGTCAAAACAGGACAGGAAATAGTGTATTACTTCTTTGTTTATGATGTTTTTTTTATGTAGAATTCTGAGCCTGTCATATACCATATAGGTCATTTGTGCAAGCACCTTATAACGACCTATTTTTATGTTTTAAAGTTAAGCGCCCCCCAAGTGGGCATAAAAATAATGACAGTATCATGTTGCATCTGCCTAACGTCATTACCAATCAAAATGCACTCTTATTTAAATGCAATGTGCGAACTTTTTACACCGATCTCACAGTAATTCATACATTTTTTACTATGTAGCTTTCGTTCGAATGACCACACCTAACCCCACCCCTAACCTACCCCTCACAGAAATCATGCAAAATGATGATTTATAGATCATATACATTTTATAAGCATGTGCGTTCTCGTAGATCGAACTTGTGATCGCATGATTACATATCGTTGTATAATACAGTACTCTAGCAACTGAGCTACACGAAACCCAAACGCAAAAATTTTTACAAATCTTGATAACATCATAATTGGACTTCATACAGTACAAAATAAGAAACCAAGGCAGTTCATGACCCCTTTAAAGAGACTAGCAATAAAAAGAGTTTGCTAAAAAAAAATACAAATTCTGTCATCATTCACTCACCCTCATGGTGTTCCAAACCTGTGTCACTCTTTTTCTTCTGCACCAACAGTTCTCAAAATATATTGCATTCTGCAGAAGAAATAAAACATGCAGGTTTGGAACAACATGAGGGTTAGTAAATGATGACACAGGTTTTACATTTTTAAATACACTATCCCTTTAAGACCTGTTTTCAGAGAATATATCTCTGTTTATTTAGCTATGGTATTTATTTATGTGTTTCTTTGTTTTAAGATCAACCCTAACAACATTTGGTTATGCTTAAAACAAGATAAACCTTAACATTACAGTATAAAAATGAACCTAATTAAAAACATTATCTAATATTATCTTGCATAATTTGATTCTAAATATATATATGTTTTTTTTTTTATTATTATTATGTATTTATAGATTTAGATTTTTATAATTCTCCTAGTAAACCAGATTAAACTGAATAAAGAAAATGACTTGGAAAAAGTTTGAGGTAAAATAAGGATAAAGATTAAGGGAAGAAAATTTACATCATTGACATTCAGCTCACATTTTCTCTCCGCCCTGCCTTTCGCTGCATCTCTCTCCTTCTCTCCTTCTCTCTCTCTCTGCCATCACATCACTACTCTCTTTCCCTCTCACTCTATCTCTTTTTCGCCTCTCCTCTCAATCCAGGTCTCCTCCTCTCATATCAACTTTTCCCCAGACATTGCACAGCAAGCAAACGGAACCTTATTCAGTTCAGATTTTCCCTGAACACAGTACAGCTCAAGTGAGATTTGAGCTCTAATCTTTGACTCTTTCCAGAAACTATTGTAAATTTTCTGCTGGAGACCAAACAACCAGAGGCATACTCCCACCTTTCTGTGAAAACTGAACCTTCTCTACCTTTTTACGGTAACAAACTTCTGTTCTCCCCAAAATAAACTCTGCCTAGACTTTCCACTTAGTCGCATTTTCGGATTTCTATATTTATATTTATGCATTTGGCAGAATTATTTATTCAAAGCAACTTTTGCATTCAAGGTACATATTTTGCCTGTGCATTCCCTATGAATCAATGCCATTATTTGCTCCATATATTGCCAGCACAATATTCCATAGGAGCAATAATACAACATGAGTCCAAACATTTACTCAGGGAAGGTATTACAAACACTAAACACAACCAGCACTTTCAGCTGTGAAGTCACAATGGTGCCCTAAAGCTGTAACCATGGAAACCACTCTTTGTCGGTTTGCTGAAATTATATGGCAAAGCATGGGCTACAGGAGGCATCAGCAATGGTTACCATGGCAATAACCATATAAAACAGTGATGCTCATTACATGTCTACAGCTTAGGTCAAAGGTTAGAGGCAGAAAGAAGAGAAATAAAATCGATCTGAACAACTGCACTGTGGATTTCAATAAACCACATGTAAAATATAGTTGTAATTATTTGGCACTGCACTGGAGCAGTCCAGGTAGGGGAGCCATGCTCAATCATGGCCTCAGTTCTTGATTAGACATGCATGGGTAGATCCAGAGCTATGCCCCTGCACTCCAGCAGACTGTTACAGTGTTATTAAATGATCAGTCGGCCAGAGACTGTCTGTCTGAGGAATTCAAAGAGACCTGGGACAGTATAACCCTGACCATGATATAGTATATAGAAGGATTCAAACTATGAAAATTGTGCAGTTTCAGGGAGAAGATGGGGAATTCTGCCAATAGTAACCAAAAGCACATCAAAAGGAGAATTTTTTTTTTTTTAGCTTAGCTTTACTTTCTTACATACCAATGGATCCTCTGCAGTGAATGGGGGGCATCAGAATGAGAGTCCAATAATTTACAAGTAATTCACATGACTTCAGTCCATCTTAACAGCTTGTGAAACGAAAAACTGTATGTTTGTAATAAGTTATTCATTATGATGCTTTTTACTTCAAATCAATGCACTGCAAAGGGTCCACTGTTAAGCTAATGATTTAAGGCTAAATTGATCAAACTCTGTTCCGATGAAAAAAGAAACTCATCTACCTGATCACATCTCATCTCAGATGGCCTGAGGGTGAGAAAATGTTGAGCAAGTTTTCATATTGGGTAAACTGTTTAATGGTCCCCGAATTCATTTCCAAAAGTGTTCTCGCAGATCCTCCGAAGAAACCAAAAGTGGTACTTCATTCATCCCTGTCCATGGTGCTGAATCAAGCCTATGACTGGCTTTGGTTCTGACCACTCTTCCCTTTCTGTAGAGGGAAATATTAGTTTGCCAAATGTATTCGTTTTGTTTTAACGGTGGTAATTTGTCTAATATAAAGTGATCGTGCTCTGCGTGTACTGACACAATAATTGTACGTTTAAATTAGCATAGTAATTGCAAACAGTTTCTATAACATGTCAGTTTTTAACAGGCTGTCACAGATACATTCCGTCACAGAATTGTTGTCTCTGTGTGTGTTATTATGTTATGTATGGTCTAACGTTGACAGACCAATCAGAAGAGCTTTCCTTTAGCCTTTCCACAACCCCATTCCCGTGATTAGGTGTAATGGGGGTGGGGGCACCACCGGCATTCACCGGCCGACTCTTCGGGAAACTGGAACTTCTGAATCAGCTCTGTAACTGAGCAATTAAGTGCCGCATCGCGTTCGTTTGTGAATATTTTTTGTGGAGCTGCCTTGCGCAATAAACGAATGCCTTAACTCGGTATACGATAATGCACACAAGTGGCCGAGCTGGAGCTGCGCGGAGCTCGGTGGTGGAGATTCGTGCTCTCAGATTGGTAACAACGGAAAGCGGTCGTGCTGGGCGCGGTACGTGATTAATATGGATCAATGACACGCACCTCATAGATAATGGAATATACAAAACTGTATTTGCGCATTTGAAACTGTTTGTAAGTAAACGACCAGTTCACTGTTAAAAAATACACCGATATGTACTGGATTTATCCTTTCTAAGACGCTGTGGAGATAATCAAAGAGAAAAGTGATTCGTTTCTATTACGAGAAACGAGCATATAATTCCTGGCACTCGGATCAACTACGCATTTATGGAAATTGGGTCTCTCAGATGGCATGAAACTGCAAAGACGTGACTGGTAATAATTCAGAACCATATTTCTTTCCCTGTTCAAAAAACACACAGTTTAAACCAGACAGATTGTTGCCACTTTTCAGCTCGTCGGGTCTTTTTAGCGGTTTTCTGTCTATGAATATAACCTGTCACTCCCTTAAAACATGAATTGCCCAGGGTGCAAATTATGGGGTGGGGAGGATGGGGGTTGGATGTTGAGCCCAAAATTAAGGCTTGAACCCCAAAGGAAGTCGAAACAAATGGTTTGAGGGTTCTTAAAAGAACGTATTTTTACATAAGAGTTCATTTCAAATGGAGTTCCACTTAAAGTTAGATTACAAATTAGTCAGAATTGTACTATAATACAAGCTCGTGTACAGAAATAGCGTTATTCTTGAGAAGATAACAATAGCAACGTTTCGCTACTCGAGCGCTTTTGCATCTCGATGTGCAAAGGTGTATCGATAAATCATAATAGTTATTATTTATGACTTCATTATAGATTTGCACATATGACAAACCCTTTCAGCGTCTTGTTTTAAATGTCTTTTCAGGTATTTACAGGTTACCTAACTTTACAAGCGACGCCAAAAAAAGAACATCAACCGACTGCGCCCCAAAATTACAGACAGAATACTGAAAGAAGAGTCGTCCCCTTAGAAAGTCTCTGAATAACGCGCACACTTATAGTGCCACATGCAAACAATCGCCAAACGCTGCAGCGTTTTGAATGCATTTTCATTCTGACTTATCTCTTTTTCTTAAAAGTAAAGTAGATGCAGTACTAACAAAATGTCTCTGACCCAGAAGGACCTGATGAGATTCAACGCAACGCTTCATCATTTCAGTTATCCAGCTGCGTGGGTTGAAAACTGATGCTCCGGTTCTCTGATGCTGATGCTGGTTCATCGCCCTTGTGCTGTTGCTGCATTCTAGGATGTTGCGACAAGTGTTGCACGAAGGGCTCAGGACGTCATTCCACAAACTGGGCCACTTTGTCGCCAATCACCCGGTGTTTTTTGCCTCCGCGCCCGTGCTGATCTCCATCCTCCTGGGCGCGAGCTTCAGCAGATACCGCATAGAGGAAAACGTGGAGTTCCTGTTAGCCCCCAAACACAGCCTGGCGAAGATCGAGGGGAACTTGGTGGATAGTTTGTTCCCCGTAAACCGATCCAAGCACACGCTCTACTCGGATTTGCAAACACCCGGCAGATATGGCCGGGTCATCGTGACTTCGCGTAGGGGGAGCGTGTTGGACCCTCACCACGTTAACTCTGTCCTAAAGGTGAGCGAACTTTCTCTGGAGTATTTGCTTTGTTTTCAAAATTTAAAACGTTGCAAAAATGTTGTCAGGACTCCATGAAGCAATATTTTATTAATATAGCTCGCAGTTCCAACTTTTCCCTGAAGCTTATTAGTCTTCTCATATTTCAAAGATGGGCAAAAAAAAAAAAAAAAAAAAAAAACAGGTTCCTGACATCTGGGATGATTTAAGATATTCTCTTATTCGGCTTTACAACTTAGACCTGCTTTTTCCAGCACTGTTAGATATTTTAATATTATTATTTGTGTGTGTGTGTGTGTGTGTGTGTGTGTGTGTGTGCTCACGTAATATCAATATTTAATTCAGTTTTTTATACTCAAGTCCTTCTTTTAATATTTTATCACTTCAACAAAGACAGGTTCTGTTATTTCTGCGTTTATTTATTTGACAGATTTACGTAATGCTTTGGCTCTATTCACATTATGTGAATAACTCATTGCACAAACTTAGAAGAACATGCTTGAGTTTTTTTATGTTTTAAGTTGCTCCTATTAGCTAGCAATTCAAAAACAATACAACACACACGTGATATATGAAAAATACAGTAAGTATGGTTATTTTAGTCAAAATGCGTGATTAATCAATATTTATGTAAGGTATGTTTATTCAATATTGTATCTGATAGTAGTCCCATAGTAAGTGAGAAAATGCTAGATACTTCTCTAATCCATTATTGTTTATTTTATTTATCTTGTTTATTTTTTTATTTTTTTTTCCCCCAGTACTCAAGAATCACTGGGATAATAACTCTGACAACGCTTGCCTGTCAAAGCTGAACAAATCTGAAATTTTAACTCCCTTGTGATACAGGTGCTATGATATTAACTGGATTTCAAGGAAAGTTCTCTTCCCATGGCTCTCCCCAGATCACTTTTTTTTTTAATGTTAGGAAATTTTCATCCAATGTGCCGGTCAGAGCGTTAGCTTGTGGTCTACTTTATCTTCCTGTAACACAGCTTCCCAATCCAGATCCAAAAATCACTCCACCAGACACCACCAACATGAAATATGATGCTGGCAACTTCTGCTTACTGTACTTGTTCAGACAAAACCCAATTGAGCACTTCACCTCTTTTTTGTGGAATGCTGATGAAACTGTGGCTTCATATTTCATATTGAAATTTTGCTAGCATAGACACATATTATTATTAAATGCAAAGTACTCACTTCATGTGCATTTAGACTTATCCTTTCTAAATGGAAACATTCATTTCAATTTTCAGAAAGCTAACTGAACTAGCCTGAGCTGTGAGCAGCAACCACATCTTAAGCACTTTTTAATATTCACAATGCATTTTATAGTCCAGAAATAGAACAACAGGTCTTTCTATAACCTTGTTCACTGTATCTCAGACCACCTTTGGGAATGAGGTTAGCTCTCCTCTGCTGAGCCTTGATTTGATAAAGTCAAATGCAGTGTGACAATTGCATATTCTGAGATCAGATCTGATTCTGAAAGAAGGAAAAATCATGGTTCAAAGGACTTGATGTGATTATATTCTATGTAGTATATATATAGTTTATTCTATGCCTTTTGTTTCCAATGCATAAAGAGCAGACAGCCCATTTGGAATGTCAGTCTAGGTCAGAGACTGTGGGCATGCAGATGTCATGCTTTAATCTCCAACAGAGGGTTAATTATCAAGCTTGAGCAATTAAAGACCTGATTGGTGTGTGTCTGACATTTCTTTGCTGCTCGAGGAGGCCGGAGGAGCATTGGAGGAGGCAGCCTCCCCCGTGAACTGAGGTCTGACACAGGTCTAATCAGTCTGACATTAACAACGCAGAGAGACTGACCTCGGAGGACCGTCAATCCTCCTCTCAAATGGATTACTTGGAAGAAAGTCGAAAAGTTTTTATTAGATGTTTGTTTTTTTGTTTTGTTTTAAACAGGAAGTAAAATGGTTGGCAAACTCTTCCTGTAGCGATGTGATTTTTTTGTTGCCTGGCAACAAGATAGTTACAACTAAATGTGATGAAATATTTATATAATCACATAATTAAAGCTTACTCGAGTATTAAACATTTTAATGTGAATGCATTCCTAATGTTGCAAAAATATAACACGGAACTATTCAAAAGTTTAAAGTCAGTGCATTTCACCTGTTCTTCTTCTTCTTCTTTTTTTTTTAATGTAATACTTTTATTCAACAAGGATTCATTAACAACAAATATGTCAAAAATGTTCTATTTCAATTACATGCTGTTCTTTTCATCAAAGATTCCTGAAAAAAAAGTTTCATGGTTTCCACAAAAATAATAAGCAGCACAACTGCATTGGTACTTCAGCATTGGTAAAAAGAATGTTTCTTGAGCACAAAATCAGCATATTAGAGTGATTATTTGACAATTAGCTTCGCCATCACAAGACTAACATTTAAAAGACATCAAAATTAAAATTAGTAATTTTTCACATTATTATTGTTCTTGTTGTATTTTTGATCATACTTTTGAATGGAAGTGTATATATTTTCACTGACTAAATCTAATTTAGTTAATCTGTATTTAACTGTACATAATTAGTAATGTCTATTTTTTATTCCTATTTTTCCACCCCAAGCTACACAACACAATCACTCAGATCCAGGTTCCTATGTTGGGGTTCAACTACACCTTTGCCCACCTCTGCCTGTTGGATGACAGCAGAAGCTGCATCGTGGATGACATCCTGCGGGTTCTGGAGGAGATGAGATCAGCACGGGCATCCAACCGCTCAGCCCCACTTCTGCGTTACCCTATCACCAAACTCAAGATGGACGGAGGCCTATATTGGGCACCAACTGGGCGGAGTCCTGGCAGGTGGAGGGAGAGACGGGGTGCGTTCTGCTCGAGCCCTTCAACTCACATACTACCTACAAGCCGCCAGCCCATTGAACGAAGTGGTAGCGGCCACCTGGGAGCTGCTGTTCTGCAAAGAATTGGAGAACTTTGGGAAGGATCATCCAGAGCTTAGCCTATACCCCTTCACTTCCTCTTCTCTTCAGAGGGACTTCCAAAGGACCAGTCGGGTATCAGAAAGACCGCTGCTCTTTAGCCTGGCTGTGTGCCTCTCGCTGGCCATGCTGTGCTGCTCAATGCGAGACTGTGTGCGTACAAAGCCTTGGCTGGGTCTTCTAGCTCTGGTGACTGTCAGCCTTGCTACACTCACCTCTGCAGGCATTTTCAACCTCACAGGAGGGAAATACAATTCAACATACCTTGGATCCCATTTGTCATGTTAGGTGAGAATTTATTAATACATCCTGTCCTCCTATAATGCAAAAATGTGCAATATTGTTCTAAAGTTTGATTCATTGAAATTAAAAACTATATATATTTGTGAAATATTATACGTTTTTTAATGTTATTTTTTCCTGTGATGAAAAAAACATGGTAATCTGTACATATTTTATTAGGTGGCTAATTCGTATGACCTCTCTTGTACTAATCAGGGGTTTCCCAAAACCATAGGCAACTTGTTAGCAACTTGGTTGGTTGTCAATGGGAAATTGCATTGCAACTATGATTTTTGGAAACGCACCCCTGTATGTTTTTTGCTAAATCTTACTTACTTTACAAGCTCTTCAATTCATATGATTCATACATATAACCTACTCCTAACCCTGCCTCTAAACCTACCCATCCACTGAGTGTAGACAATGGTACAAAATGCATACAAATGGTTGTGAGATAAGCGTTGGTTGATTTGTTGCTCAAAATACTTTTTTTTTTTTTATTATCAATGTTGAAAACAGTTGTGCTGTTTGATTATTTTGTGGGAACATTTATCTTATTTTAAGCATTTATCTAAAACTAAATTTCAACTTAAAACGAAACGTGTTACTGTCACTTTTGATGAAAGTTAATGCATCTTGCTGAACAGCTGAATCCAACTTTGAATGGTATATGCATCATACTAGTGATTTGTGCTGTTTTCTCCCTAATTACTAGCCACCGTTGCTGTTTGCATATTTTGTTCTGTTCTTCCATTTAACATATGTGACTGCTCTATTTTTAAGGACTGTCAGGTTAACGAGTTACAGACTTTTAGACTGGCTGGGAAAAGCTTCCGCCTGGCAACTTTTGTTCAGGTGTTCATTAAAAATGAAAGCTCCACATCAAAGGAATTCCTGATAGAGCTCCACAGACAGTCTTTAGAGGAATTCCACCCTTTCTTTTGTCTTCTGTCCATGAGCCATTCTGGGTGAATCAACTGTGTGCTTGTGGAACAGATTCACACAAGCAGATTTCTTGCGACTAATTACCAACACGCATACATGCATCCTGACAGATCACATCCATCTCACTCGTTCTCTTTGCCATTTCTTACACACAGCAATTAGTGCCACGTGTGGGCGGAGGCTTCTGTTGAGAAAATAACAGGCTGGGGTGAAAGACAGAGAAATTAGAAGAAAAAAATTGAAAAGAAAAACGAGGGCTTGGAAAAAAGACAAGAAGGCTCAGAGAAGATGTGTTTATATTGACCCCTGTGCCACCCACTCCACAAAATTACTATTGCATTTCTATCTCAAGAGGACTGACATCTGTGTCCTCCTTACAATGCTTCTACAGTTCAATCCAACCTTGGCAATTGTGCCATTCAACATAGCATTTTCAAAATTCTCCTCACTGGTTTCCAATTGCAGCCCGAGTGAGAGCATCTCCGTACAGAGCTCTCCTACAGAGCACTTTTTTAGCGTAAAAACAGAACTTGCCAGAGCCACCCAGTGTCAAGGCATATCAATGTCATTCTAGGTTGTTCATACTGAGTTGAATGGGGTTCAGAGAAAAACAGGGATATGAACGCAATGGATGTCTGACAAAACAATAGACCTTATCTCTGTAGGCCACCAGCCTTTTATTTAAAACAAATTCCATTACAAGGACATTAGCTGTCAACTGGGATCATCTGACAGTCCTCTGATGATAATGGAAAGATGGAAGGGAGAGATTTCATAGACCATAATTGCTAAGATTAATGTCATGTTTATGAGAGAAAAAGACTGCACTGCATCTTGGGGATGTTCAGCAGATAAAGGACTTGCATATTGAGAATCAGTCTCTGTGTGTTACATTAGTATTCTTTATTTTATTTTGAGATGAGTGGAAATGAAATATAGTCAGTTCAATTAGTAAAGAGGAAAACATCTATGGTAGAGGCAGAGAGCAAAGGAAAAGTGTTAGAAGACAGTATGAGAATAAAATTACAGTCTCTTTGTCAATTTGTTTGTCTTGCTCGCAGAGCTCGATTGTTTAGTTTAGCAACAATCTCCTCTTACTGCCATTAGTTTAATTGAGACCTTTAGCTCTGCCGAAAATCAGAAATTTGAGCGGATGCCACGACTTCAGGCCAGTGCTGTCTGGTCACTCTGCTAGCTTTTATACCGGGCACACATCCCAGGTCTGTGTAAGAGCAGTACTGGCGATATCGGACAGAGGGAACCTCTGTCATGAATGATGAGTCACTGATGCCGTGGCAACCCTGTAGGTGAGAGCCATCTGCTCACTCTGCCTGCATGAGGAGTGATGTAGAAAGTTGAGAGGAAACTGAAGAAGACCAACAGAATGTGAAAGCGTGAGTTAAACGTGTAAATATATGTTATGGTGTAAGAGTGTTAGCTTCATCATGATGACTTGGACCCCGGGTTCTTTATGTCAACTTCTAAAAGTAGGCTGACCCAGTTTGCCTAATGTCTTGGGCTTCTGTGCTTCTATAAAGTCCCAAGCTACAGGGGCTGTCAGCCTTCCTCACATCTCCTTTCATCAGATCAATTTTACATGACATGTGGCTATCGTGTGCGAGTAGGACTGA